>NC_089820.1:88239499-88469499 GCF_029633855.1 Hoplias malabaricus | reverse complement strand
CCATCTTTGAGACAGATCCCAGTGTTGCCATAGACCAGAACATAGCCCTTCAGAATCCAATAACATTGGATTTATGAGTGTGTGTTGAAGATTAAAATGTTCTTTTGGACCGTTCTCAGAGTAATTAAAATTTAGAAAATATCAAAAAGGTCCAAAATACACCCTCTCTTTTCGGGGAGACGTATTCGTTCCGGAAGAGTCGCAGACACCAGTCGAGTGAAGTTAAAAGCAAATCATATTATTTATTTAACAATACTGGATCCAGGAGAACAATACATGAAAAACAGTCTAATACCCTTTCCAAGTAAAGCTCTGACCTCTCCAAGATCTGACTCCGACAGTTATACCCCATATGACATATATCCTGCTGGTGAGGCGTTTCTGGCTGATTAGCGTATATTAATATGCATAATTTCACGTGTTAGTACTCAGCTCTTCACGTGCAAGTTTCAAGTGCATTCCCGTGACCCCGAAAACATTCATTATGGCCAGGCTGACAATGGACCTTTTCTTCCCAAGACTCCTCTCCCGTGAGCAAAATTTAGGGAGTTTGAAATGCACTTTCAAGGTCATCAACATGCCCCTACACTTCAGCCCTCCTGAGCCAACACTGTGATTAATGTCAGTGTGCTAAAAGCCTGGAGTGCACATCTGTTCAAGGTTAGACGTTTAAGAATTAAGAATGTGTAAATATCACGTGTGTCATCATGCCATATAATTAGTCGTGCAGGATCAAAAATGTTTAACTACATGTGTAAATGCTACATAAAGTTAATGCTGGTTAGTCATTCATATAAATGCATATAAGGTACAAGATTTCACACAATGAGTATGTAATTATAAATGCTTAATTTTAACTAATCATCATTTAAGGATATTTGTCCACAAACATAAAGTAATAAAATTGTTTCCTACGACAGTGTGTGTGTGTGTGTGTGTGTGCGAATGGGACCAAACTGGCCCTCTTTTACAACAGAGAAACAGGGTCTACTGGAATGGAATTCAATATTCTAGAAAGATCCCATTAGCTCCACAGACCTGAACCAAGACTTTAAAAGCAACCATCTAGCTATTAATCCTGCCCCAAACAAACAGGTGGCCTCCATAAACCAGGACCATGGCTCTTCATATGAGAGGTGACAAACACACAAGAGAGCAAAAAAAAGATTCTGACCTACCTCACAGACCTTGCTCAAAATCTCTTCAAGAGGATCACACTGGTCATAGACTGGAACCAAGCCCTCTCAGATGTGAGTGGATTGAATGGAAAGTCTTTTTTTTAACTTCAGACGGATTCAGTTATTGCCCCTTACTGAATGGACCTGGGGAAACATAAAAGCCCTTTCAAACAAAAAAGACCTGAACGTGTCCAAACAGAACCCAACAGATTCCACAGAATAAAACCTAACAAAAACAGCACATTTCGTCATAACAGAAAACTACAAATCTCCAATAAAAGTAAAAATAATTCATAAAGAGCTGATGAACTTTACAATCTACAAACAACCCATGTTTACAGCATTCATTGTGTCAAAACTGTAAATCAATCAAGCAATTAATAAAACAGAAATATCTAACATGCATTTACCCAAGAGAACCCAAATTCAGCCTCATCTAAAGACAACAGCCAAAATAAAATGGAATCCATCTTTGAGACAGATGCCAAAGTTGCCATAGACCAGAACATAGCCCTTCAGAGTCCAATAACATTGGATTCATGAGAGTGTGTGTGTGTGTGTGTGAGAGAGAGAGAGAGAGAGAGAGAGAGAGACAGAGAATGAATGGGACAGGGATTGAGGTGGAATTGGCCCTTTTTTACACCAGAGGGCATCTGAACTCCAAAACTGGGTTCAGCTGGTTCTACAGGTTGGAATCCATCTTTGAGACAGATCCCAGTGTTGCCATAGACCAGAACATAGCCCTTCAGAATCCAATAACATTGGATTCATGAGTGTGTGTGTGTATGTGTGTGTGTGAGAGAGAGAGAATGGGACAGGGATTGAGGTGGAATTGGCCCTTTTTTACACCAGAGGGCATCTGAACTCCAAAACTGGGTTCAGCTGGTTCTACAGGTTGGAATCCATCTTTGAGACAGATGCCAAAGTTGCCATTGACCAGAACATAGCCCTTCAGAGTCCAATAACATTGGATTCAAGAGAGTGTGTGTGTGTGTGTGTGTGAGAGAGAGAGAGAGAGAGAGAGAGAGAGAGAGAGAATGAATGGGACAGGGATTGAGGTGGAATTGGCCCTTTTTTACACCAGAGGGCATCTGAACTCCAAACCTGGGTTCAGCTGGTTCTACAGGTTGGAATCCATCTTTGAGACAGATCCCAGTGTTGCCATAGACCAGAACATAGCCCTTCAGAATCCAATAACATTGGATTCATGAGTGTGTGTGTGTATGTGTGTGTGTGAGAGAGAGAGAATGGGACAGGGATTGAGGTGGAATTGGCCCTTTTTTACACCAGAGGGCATCTGAACTCCAAAACTGGGTTCAGCTGGTTCTACAGGTTGGAATCCATCTTTGAGACAGATGCCAGTGTTGCCATAGACCAGAACATAGCCCTTCAGAATCCAATAACATTGGATTCATGAGTGTGTGTGTGTGTGTGTGTGTGTGTGTGTGTGTGTGAGAGAGAGAGAGAATGGGACAGGGATTGAGGTGGAATTGGCCCTTATTTTACACCAGAGGGCATCTGAACTCCAAAACTGGGTTCAGCTGGTTCTACAGGTTGGGATCCATCTTTGAGACAGATCCCAGTGTTGCCATAGACCAGAACATAGCCCTTCAGAATCCAATTACATTGGATTCATGAGTGTGTGTGTGAGAGAGAGAGAGAGAGAGAGAGAGAGAGAGAGAGAGAGAATGGGACAGGGATTGAGGTGGAATTGGCCCTTTTTTACACCAGAGGGCATCTGAACTCCAAAACTGGGTTCAGCTGGTTCTACAGGTCGGAATCCATCTTTGAGACAGATCCCAGTGTTGCCATAGACCAGAACATAGCCCTTCAGAATCCAATAACATTGGATTTATGAGTGTGTGTTGAAGATTAAAATGTTCTTTTGGACCGTTCTCTGAGTAATTAAAATTTAGAAAATATCAAAAAGGTCCAAAATACACCCTCTCTCTTCGGGGAGACGTGTTCGTTCCGGAAGAGTCGCAGACACCAGTCGAGCGAAGTTCAAAGCAAATCAAAGTATTTATTTAACAATACTGGATCCAGGAGAACAATAAATGAAAAACAGTCTAATACCCTTTCCAAGTAAAGCTCTGACCTCTCCAAGATCTGACTCCGACAGTTATACCCCATATGACGTATACCCTGCTGGTGAGGCGTTTCTGGCTGATTAGCGTATATTAATATGCATAATTTCACGTGTTAGTACTCAGCTCTTCACGTGCAAGTTTCAAGTGCATTCCGTGACCCCGAAAACATTCATTATGGCCAGGCTGACAATGGGCCCAAGACTCCTCTCCCGTGAGCAAAATTTAGGGAGTTTGAAATGCACTTTCAAGGTCATCAACATGCCCCTACACTTCAGCCCTCCTGAGCCAACACTGTGATTAATGTCAGTGTGCTAAAAGCCTGGAGTGCACATCTATTCAAGGTTAGATGTTTAAGAATTAAGAATGTGTAAATATCACGTGTGTCATCATGCCATATAATTAGTTGTGCAGGATCAAAAATGTTTAACTACATGTGTAAATGCTACATAAAGTTAATGCTGGTTAGTCATTCATATAAATGCATATAAGGTACAAGATTTCACACAATGAGTATGTAATTATAAATGCTTAATTTTAACTAATCATCATTTAAGGATATTTGTCCACAAACATAAAGTAATAAAATTGTTTCCTACAACAGTTACCCCTTTTGACGTGTCCCCAAGACACGTCATCACACTCTAGGTCGTCCAAACATGTTTTTGACATGTGTTTAACCTGTGAGAGCGAAAACCTGTCCGGCAGCCAACCAACCAATTTTTTTGACAGGAAAAATTCTCTCACTGCCCCTTCTGCCCCCAGGCGGCCAAAATTTTAACCATGTCAACAGGAGGAAGTAACATTATTTCCCTGTTTGTTATCTCCCAGACTACTTATTCTACAACAGTAATGGTGTCTGTATTTTGTCCTGTCCCACTCCCTTTTTCCATACCAAGCCATTATTAAACAATCAATGTGTTTCCCCACTAAGTTTCCTTGTAGGTAATAAAATATTATCTATACTCTATATGTGTAAGTGTTAAAGTTACAGGGTGCATTTTTTTTTTTTTTTTACAATTTGTTTAGAAAGTTCAACCTGCAACGAAAGAAGAAGGAGGAAAAAAAATTAAGAGTCCAAGCAACCTGTAAAGAAGAAGAGTCCACGACAACCTGTAAAGAAAATAATAATGTGTTGTGGATCTTCAAGAGCTTCAGACAGCTCTCCGGTGACACCTGTCGTTCGCAGAGTGTCCAGCTGGCACTTGTTACTAATTAGATGCTTGCTTCTGCGTCTGGTGCTCCTCTGGTCGCAGTGCTGGCTTGCACTGAGACAGGTGGTACCATGAGCTGCCTTTACCCTGGAGTCGTACCGCATGGCTGGTTCTCTCTGTCACCTGGAATGGGCCTGTCCAGCGAGGCTCTGACCACTTTCGCTTAATGGCTCTCAGATACACCCATGGAGCCACGGCCACCTTGGGAGGTATCTCATGCTCCTCGTCTCCTCCTCTGTTTCTCCGTACCTGCACAGATAGTTCCTCACACACTGATTTTAGTTTCAAAAACAGTTGACGATACTCATCTGTGTTCGTCCCAGGCGAGCCCACATCAGGACACATCAGTCTTGTTTTTGGGCCTGGGAATGCTACGCCTCTGACCAGTTCAAATGGGGAGAAGCCTGTGCTTCTATTAATAGAGCTCCGAATACTGATCAGGGCAATTGGTAGGGCATCTAGCCAATTCATGCCCGTGGTCAGTGTAATCTTAGCTAATTTGGATTTCAAATTTTGATTCATCCTCTCCACCTGACCTTGTGAGGCAGGATGATACACACAACCATAGCTATGGCGCAGCCCCAACGACTGCCCCACCCACTGCAGTGTTTTGCTCATGAAATGACTCCCGTTACCTGAGAAAAGTTTCCTAGGAAACCCATGGTTCGGAATCCAACAATTAATCAGAAACTTACAGACTGATTTTGCATCTTCCCTCAGAGTGGGGAGTGCCTCTACCCACCCCGAGAATCGATCTACAACGACCAGGAGATATCTATATCTCCTAATGGGGTCAATCATATCTGTGTAATCCATTTGAATCTCGTGTCCATGAGAATCTGGCAATGGAAACCTTCCTGGAGCTAGTTTAAATGCTTTTGCTACGTTCTGAGTGTTACAAATCTGACATTTAGTGATGTAATCAACCACTAATGCTGACATGAATGGGGGCCACCTTTGTTTTAGATTTTCCAGTGTCTGTTGTCTTCCTACGTGCGCTACTGTATGTGCTTCTTCTAAAACTGCTTCTGCTAGTGACATTGGTAAAACTACTTGTCCTTCATGTGACGTCCACACCTGACTGTTTGGGCTAGCCCCCTTTGCTAGCCATACTGACTTTTCTTCTGGACTTGCCTGATCCTGTATGTGTCTAAGCTCTTGTCCTGTGGGAATCGGTTCCCAGGGTACACTGGAGTCCAATACAAGCATGTTGTTGGGTTTCGTGTATCCTGCTGCTCTTTTTGCTGCCTCATCTGCAGCTTCATTCCCTCTGTTTATTATTGTGTCTCCCTTTTGATGTCCTTTACACTTCACAATCGCTACCTTATTTGGTTTGTGTATAGCTGCTTCTAATCACATCAGTTCTGTCTTGTGTTTGACTGGTTTCCCTGTGCTTGTGACATATCCAACCTGCTTCCAGTGTGGAATGTCTACATGTGCGGCTGTCACTACGTACGCTGAGTCACTATAAATAGTGACGTCCCTTCCTTCTGCCACTTCTAGTGCTGAAATTACTGCTAGTAGTTCTGCCTTCTGTGCTGATGGATTTTGTTTCACCTCCTCTGCTATAACTGTCTGAAACTCATATGTTTCCCCCTTTGCTTCCTGAACTACTGCGTATCCTGCTCTGACTTCACCTGTATCTGCCCTGTACCCACACCCATCTGTCCATAAATTCCATGACCCTGGAATGGGTGTGGCTTGTAAGTCTGGTCTTACTTTTCCTTGCCTTTCTACCTGTTCCTCACACTCATGTGGTGGACCTTCCAGCATCCCATCTGCCATGTTGACTCCTTCGTGTGTGTAGGTGATGTTGGGTGCAGTCAATGCTTTGTGAATGCGTCTCTGTCGCAATGGAGTGAGTATGAACATCTGTGAGTTTATGTACGCTACTACTCCGTGTGTGGTTAGAATGCGCAATGGGTATCCTGCTACCAGATGTGCTGTTTTCTGGACTAATTTGGTCAGTCCTGCTACATGTCTTGTGCACTGTGGTTGTCTCCTCTCTATGAGGTCCAATGGGACACTTAAGTACATTAGTACTGCTCTACCTTCCGCCTTTTTCTGAAACAGTACACCATTTATCACAGTGTCTGTTTCAGAAACATCCATGTAAAAAGGTAGTGAATAGTCAGGTCTGGCTAAGTCAACTGCAGCTGATAAGGCTTGTGTGCGTTCGTGTGTGTGTAGCTGTGGGCTGCCTGCTCACGAGCAGAGCCCTTCCCTTCTGTGTCTGTCTGTACGCTCAAGACAGGCAGGATAGTGTCAGCTGGTGGGACGTGGCCTAGGTTGTATGGCGGAGGCGGAGCTGTAGGCTCCTCCCCCTTGTGTTTTGTATACTCACTTTCCACTTCCGCCTTCTCAGCAGTAGGTAAAACTGCCTTCGGCTGTGACGGACCTGGTGTTTTCAGTGTAACAAGCTGTGGGGTCATACTAAGAAATGCCGTTGTAATAGCTATGAGCTCCGCAATGTCCGTTTTAGCTGTTTTTTAACTTTTCTTTGCCTTAGCTCTTTTGAAAAGGCTAGCCCTACTAACCTCTGCTTCAGCCTGACGTAATATTTCCTCCAGGTCTCTCTTCATCTGATTAATGCAGGTGATCAGAGATACAGTATCCCCTGTGTGTGTTTTAGCCCATGTTTCAAATCTCTTGAGCACACTTTTGTGCACGATATCCCGTTTTTTCAAATTTATCACCCCCTCTTTCACTCCCTCAGCTATCTTTTCAATTTGCTGAACAAACGGTTTCCATTCCCAATTCCCCACACCGTAAATGGCGTTTAATTCATTATGCAAATCTCTACTAGTAGCCATGTTGTCTGTAAAGTGCTGATTAAAAAAATGGATCTCACCTGAATGGGTCTTCATTCTAGTTCACTCTTTAATCGCAAATCAATTAACACCGCAAGGTTTCATCGCAATTAGAGTGTATAGAACAGCATCCCAAGGTCTCCCCCACACAGCGCCCACGGCAGCAGCCGCTGCACTTAGCGCTCGCCGGACGGTATGTAATAAAAAGAAAAAGTCCAAGTTTTAGAGTCAAGTTTTTAAGCTCAGCCAAGAAAAGCAGTACCACCTCAGCCCCGTGAAGAATTTCACAGGCTGATAAAAAACATAATGCGTTTCTTCAAACACAGTATTTAATTTGAAGCAAGCTAAGCCTAATTTACATTAAGTATCAAACCGGCCCACGGACCGAGAAAGCTCGTTATTCAAAAGCAAATAACACACCAATAGATAATAAAGAATTTGTAGTAAGTGTAAAAAGCTATAAAGGCAGGACAATTATCTCACAATACAGAATGAAGCCAAAGACTATATTTTAGATAACCGGACACACTAAACAGTCCGCAAGCCACAAAAGTACCCATTATGTGGAGGAACAATTCCAACCGAACAGGACAAACATCATCAGCACACCGTTAAAAGGCAGTCAAATTACAAGATATATTATAGCAAGTGAAAACAAAAGTTTGAGAACTACGGAAATAGCAAGGAAGTTACAAAATATGTTATGATCAAAGAAAAGTTCAAACCTAGGCAGAAAAATAAATTGTTAGCACAAACTACAACAACCAAAAAAATGTAAACTGAACCGGAAAAATAAGTTTCTTTGAACAATAAGTAGTAAGCGAAGTACAAAATATATTTTATCCACAAAAGTCCAAGTCACCCCAAGAACAAAGGAACATGATTAGGAATTACACCAGGTGCTCTTGTTCAAATAGATGGACCAGTTTATGCAATCCTCTATCACCCTCTAGCATGCAGAAACGTACTCAACAGTCATGTAAACAGCCCCTAAGAAATAGCACAGCCTCTAGAACAGACAAATCATGAAATACACAATCAAGTTTCGTTAAAATACACAACGAAACCCTGGTGGGAACAGCATCCACCTATTGCGGGAACAGCATCTGCTCGCGGGAACAGCATCCGCGTCTGATTATACTTTAGGGGGGGACCAAAAAACCCCACGATTTTTTTTTCAAACAAGCAACCCCAAATATATAAACTGATAAGAAATTATAAAAATATATATAAAATAAATTGATTTGCTCTATACGCCACTCCGGACCGCCGTCGGACCTCCGCACCACTCCAATTTAGAGAATTCAATATGCAGAATTTGAATATAACAGGGTCTGCGTACCCACCTCAGTATATTGCGGCCGCAAGTGGAACGGAGTCCGAAGTCGTCCGCCGTTTGGACCACCCGCACGTCGGGGTCACCAATTGAAGATTAAAATGTTCTTTTGGACCGTTCTCAGAGTAATTAAAATTTAGAAAATATCAAAAAGGTCCAAAATACACCCTCCCTCTTCGGGGAGATGTGTTCATTCCGGAAGAGTCGCAGACACCAGTCGAGTGAAGTTCAAAGCAAATCAAAGTATATATTTAACAATACTGGATCCAGGAGAACAATACATGAAAAACAGTCTAATACCCTTTCCAAGTAAAGCTCTGACCTCTCCAAGATCTGACTCCGACAGTTATACCCCATATGACGTATACCCTGCTGGTGAGGCGTTTCTGGCTGATTAGCGTATATTAATATGCATAATTTCACGTGTTAGTACTCAGCTCTTCACGTGCAAGTTTCAAGTGCATTCCGTGACCCCGAAAACATTCATTATGGCCAGGCTGACAATGGGCCTTTTCTTCCCAAGACTCCTCTCCCGTGAGCAAAATTTAGGGAGTTTGAAATGCACTTTCAAGGTCATCAACATGCCCCTACACTTCAGCCCTCCTGAGCCAACACTGTGATTAATGTCAGTGTGCTAAAAGCCTGGAGTGCACATTTGTTCAAGGTTAGACGTTTAAGAATTAAGAATGTGTAAATATCACGTGTGTCATCATGCCATATAATTAGTTGTGCAGGATCAAAAATGTTTAACTAAATGTGTAAATGCTACATAAAGTTAATGCTGGTTAGTCATTCATATAAATGCATATAAGGTACAAGATTTCACACAATGCGTATGTAATTATAAATGCTTAATTTTAACTAATCATCATTTAAGGATATTTGTCCACAAACATAAAGTAATAAAATTGTTTCCTATGACAGTGTGTGTGTGTGTGTGGGAATGGGACCAAACTGGCCGTCTTTTACAACAGAGAAACAGGGTCTACTGGAATGGAATTCAACATTCTAGAAAGATCCCATTAGCTCCACAGACCTGAACCAAGACTTTAAAAGCAACCATCTAGCTATTAATCCTGCCCCAAACAAACAGGTGGCCTCCATAAACCAGGACCATGGCTCTTCATATGAGAGGTGACAAACACACAAGAGAGCAAAACAAGATTCTGACCTACCTCACAGACCTTGCTCAAAATCTCTTCAAGAGGATCACACTGGTCATAGACTGGAACCAAGCCCTCTCAGATGTGAGTGGATTGAATGGAAAGTCTCTTTTTTAACTTCAGACGGATTCAGTTATTGCCCCTTACTGAATGGACCTGGGGAAACATAAAAGCCCTTTCAAACAACAAAGTCCTGAACGTGTCCAAACAGAACCCAACAGATTCCACAGAATAAAACCTAACAAAAACAGCACATTTCGTCATAACAGAAAACTACAAATCTCCAATAAAAGTTAAAATAATTCATAAAGAGCTGATGAACTTTACAATCTACAAACAACCCATGTTTACAGCATTCATTGTGTCAAAACTGTAAATCAATCAAGCAATTAATAAAACAGAAATATCTAACATGCATTTACACAAGAGAACCCAAATTCAGCATCATCTAAAGACCACAGCCAAAATAAAATGGAATCCATCTTTGAAACAGATCCCAATGTTGCCATAGACCAGAACATAGCCCTTCAGAATCCAATAACATTGGATTCATTTCTGTGTGTGTCAGTGGCGGATGCTGGTCTTTCAAAGAGGGGAGGCTCAATTTCGGCCTACATCATAAAATGTGTCAGTTTATTTATACGTAAATTCTACCCTCCGTTCCTTTTCAAGAAATCGATCTGCGACGCTGTCGTACCAACAAGGCGTCTTTTCCAAGGACTTGGAAGTCCTCTCATTGGCCAACAGAGCTAGGCTGCTTAAACGGCCTTGGCCCATGTGACGTGTGTCCGCCTGTGAGTGCTTTGTGACGGTGGGCTCAGCAGCACCCGCTGGACAGAAACTTCGATAGAACTCAGAAAGTGTGATAGAATTCAGTCTCCAAACACAAGCAGCTACAAAAAAACCCACCAGCAAAAGAAGCTTGATTTGTCGCTAGTCGTTTTTAACAAAGAAAATGCCGCTAAGAGGTTTAAGAACGTCTCCGGTTAAACTCAGAACAGAATGAAAATGTAATTCTCCCACGGATCTTTACACCAAAGGATCGCTGATTCAGATCCCAGTGTTGCCATAGACCAGAACATAGCCCTTCAGAATCCAATAACATTATATTTGTGTGTGTGTGTGTGTGTATGTGTGTTTGAGAGAGAGAGAGAGAGAGAGAGAGAGAGAGAGAATGGGACAGGGATTGAAGTGGAATTAGTCCTTTTTTACACCAGAACATAGCCCTTCAGAATCCAATAACACTGGATTTGTGTGTGTGTGTGTGTGAGAGAGAGAGAGAATGGGACAGGGATTGAAGTGGAATTAGCCCCTTTTTTTATTATTATTTTATACACCAGAGGGCATCTGAACTCCAAAACTGGGTTCAGCTGGTTCTACAGGTTGGAATCCATCTTTGAGACAGATCCCAGTGTTGCCATAGACCAGAACATAGCCCTTCAGAATCCAATAACATTGGATTCATTGGTGTTTTATTTGGAATTTGTGTTTTTATTTGTGTGTGTATACTTTAAAAAATGTAATCGTATCTGCATAATTAGACTAGCGGCTGTCTGCAAAAATCAGTTGTTTACATCCATCAGTATATCTGATGTATTATAGGTCTAATATAGACAGTTAAGGTGTTATATTAAAGCTTTTTATTAATTGTACAATTTTATATATAATTCCACTCTAAAAATAAGTATTTTGGCTGAAATATACCCTTGAATAAGGGATGCAGTGTGTTTAGGGAGTAAAGTATGAATTTAAATTTTTTTCAGCACAAGTTCAGAGTACATTGCAGTAATAGCCCTAGTTCTGATTTTAAGATTGCCCAGAATGTATAGATTGGTTATATTTATTCATTTTAAAGTTAATGTTTTTCATTATAAAATCCTTTAAAGTGATTAGCTCATAAAAGGTTAAAATTCTGTTCAAATCCTATATTTCAGGTAAATGGTCAATAATTTAACATCTTTTAAACTTATCTTTTCTATACTAGTTGTGCACGCTAGTAAAGAAGAGTCAGACCATAAGATGGGACAGTTTTAACATTTTTATTTTTTTCACCATAACATTTCTGCTGACTTCTTTGTTTGATTCCCAGGAGCCATGTCTGCAGCGTGGGTCAGTGGGTGTTGGTTTAGAGGAAGTGCGGGCTTACTGAGCATGTCTTTATAGAAATGCCTGGAATTCTGGGTAATCCGGACTGTACTACTTGGAACCTTTCTAGGGGGTAAACCATGTTTGTATAAAGAGCTAGTGGGTATTTTACAACATTATTTCCATTGATATTTAATATTGAAATCTTGTGATGGTTAATCTAAAGTGTGAGATTGAATGTGAAGTAGTGATGTCCAGCTAAGTGGAGTTACATTCACATTCATTGTTACTGGGGAATGTACCTTGAATGTTAAATGGTTTGATCCATGGTGTTAAAAGAGGACTGATTGTGCTGTCAAGGATGAGTTTTTTCTGTTCTCTCAAGCTCACAGGCTAGAAGCTGTGCTTGTTGCATAAACTTTAAATTTGTAAGGGTCAATAAATGTGTAGACATGACTCCTCAATGTGCCTCTTAGCCTTGTTTTTGGTCACACCCTGACACCAGGAAACCAAATATCAGCGACAGTATGAATATTCTTTTTTTTTTTTTTTTTTTTTTTTTTAAACTGAGCCATATTTAAGTCTATTACTTCAAATTCGTACAATACAAATGAGAACTATACCCTGTGTACCTGAGAACATGTTCTTCAAGGCAGTGGTGGAGTGTTCTGGTAACAGTTTGATTTAACCCTTTAATTTCAAACTCAAATATGATGCATATTGCAAAATTTTGAGTGCTTTAAATTTCTCCAAATTCCTACAGTAAAAATGTATGAAAATTATACTCTGGGTACCTCAAAACATGTTCTTTTTCTCAGAACAAGGCAGCGCTAGAGTGGTCTGGTAACAGTTTGATTTAACCATTGTATGGCCTTCAGCATTCTGGAATTTATGGAATTGGGTTGTTGTTCTTATGAAGTTTTTAATGCTATTACTCCACATTTTTACAATAAACATGTATGAACATTAGAATCTGGGTACTCTAGAACATGTTCTTCAAGGCCTCAGTGGAATGGTCTGGTAACAGTTTGATTTTTAAGTTTAATTTCAGTGAAACTTAACTCTTTTCTATGGACCTTTCTGGACTTTCAAAACATTCTTTTAGCCAGCCTGGCCTGTTTTTGTTATTAACTGTAGTGAATTTTGTGAAATTATGTTTTAAATGCCATTTCTTATGGATTTTCACTGTCTGCGCTTTTCTGCGAGTTCCCCCTCCCTCTCACACGTTCTACAATAAACTGCAATGTAGACGCACATGGAAAATCCTAGTGTAGATGGTGTGATTGCATTTTCGAAAAGTGCTGATGTAGTTATTTAGCTAGCATCAAAGACTAACCGGATGCATGTAATTAATTTATAGGTGTTTATGACTACCTAGATCGTATTCATACTGTTCAGTCATGGCTTAGAGGACCAATATTTATCATACATTTGTGCATGATTTATCCTTGTACATGACCTATGTCTGTACAAAGTTATGGTTGAAAGGGACATTATTAGGTTCAGCAACATGTATATTTTTAGTGCATTGATGTATGTTCATGACATGTATGTGTACATTCCATTATGATTTAGCGTGACATGATTGGCTATGTCAGGACATACTTATTTAGTGTCTTGGTATTGTTTAATGACAGTCATATCTGTATATATTCAGTTATAGTTTAGAGGGACATGATTCGCTATGTCAGGACATGCCTATTTAGTGTCTTGGTATTGTTTGGTAACTCTCATATCTGTGTACATTCAGTTATGGTTTATTGGGACATGATTTGCTATGTCAGTACATACGTATTTAGTGTCTTGGTATTTGTTCGGGACTGTCATATCTGTGTATATTCAGTTATGGTTTGGAGGGACATGATTCGCTATGTCAGGACATACGTAATTAGTGTCTTGTTATTGTTTCGTGATTGTCATATCTGTGTATATTCAGTTATGGTTTAGAGGGACATGATTCGCTATGTCAGTACATACATATTTATTGTCTTCGTATTGTTTTCGAACTCTCATATCTGTTTATATTCAGTTATGGGTTAGAGGGGCATGATTCGCTATGTCAGTACATACGTAAATAGTGTCTTTGTATTTGTTCAGGACTGTCATATCTGTGTATATTTAGTTATGGTTTAGAGGGACATGATTCGCTATGTCAGGACATACGTATTCAGTGTCTTGGCATTGTTTCGTGACTCTCATATCTGTGTATATTCAGTTATGGTTTAGAAGGACATGATTCGCTATGTCAGTACATACGTAAATAGTGTCTTTGTATTTGTTCGGGACTATCATATCTGTGTATATTTAGTTATGGTTTAGAGGGACATGATTCGCTAGGTCTGGACATATGTATTTAGTGTCTTGTTATTGTTTCGTCACTCTCATATCTGTGTATATTCAGTTATGGTTTAGAAGGACATGATTCGCTATGTCAGGACATATGTATTCAATGTCTTGGCATTGTTTCATGACTCTCATACCTGTGTACATTCAGCTATGGTTTAGAGGGACATGATTCACTATGACAGGACATACGAATTTAGTGTCTTGAATTTCCCCTGGGGATCAATAAAGTATCTATCTATCTACATGATTCGCTATATCAGGACATACGTATTTAGTGTCTTGTTATTGTTTCGTCACTCTCATATCTGTGTATATTCAGTTATGGTTTAGAAGGACATGATTCGCTATGTCAGGACATATGTATTCAATGTCTTGGCATTGTTTCGTGACTCTCATACCTGTGTACATTCAGCTATGGTTTAGAGGGACATGATTCGGTATGTCAGGACATACGTATTTAGTGTCTTGGTATTGTTCCATGACTGTCACATCTGTGTATATTCAATTATGGTTTAGAGGGACATGATTGGCTATGTCAATACATACGTAAATAGTGTCTTTGTATTTGATCGGGACTGTCATATCTGTGTACATTCAGTTATGGTTTAGAAGGACATGATTCGCTATGTCAATACATATGTAAATAGTGTCTTTGTATTTGATCGGGACTGTCATATCTGTGTATATTCAGTTATGGTTTAGAGGGACATGATTCGCTATATCAGGACATACGTATTTAGTGTCTTGTTATTGTTTCGTCACTCTCATATCTGTGTATATTCAGTTATGGTTTAGAAGGACATGATTCGCTATGTCAGGACATACGTATTTAGTGTCTTGTTATTGTTTCGTCACTCTCATATCTGTGTATATTCAGTTATGGTTTAGAAGGACATGATTCGCTATGTCAGGACATATGTATTCAATGTCTTGGCATTGTTTCGTGACTCTCATACCTGTGTACATTCAGCTATGGTTTAGAGGGACATGATTCACTATGACAGGACATACGAATTTAGTGTCTTGTTATTGTTTTGTGATTGTCATATCTGTGTACATTCAGTTATGGTTTCGAGAGACATGATTCGCTATGTCAGGACATACGTATTCAGTGTCTTGGTATTGTTTCGTGACTCTCATATCTGTGTATATTCAGTTATGGTTTAGAGGGACTTGATTCGCTATGTCAGGACATACGTATTCAGTGTCTTGTTATTGTTTCGTCACTCTCATATCTGTGTACATTCAGTTATGGTTTAGAGGGACATGATTCGGTATGTCAGGACATACGTATTTAGTGTCTTGGTATTGTTCCATGACTGTCATATCTGTGTATATTCAGTTATGGTTTAGAGGGACATGATTGGCTATGTCAATACATATGTAAATAGTGTCTTTGTATTTGATCGGGACTGTCATATCTGTGTACATTCAGTTATGGTTTAGAAGGACATGATTCGCTATGTCAATACATACGTAAATAGTGTCTTTGTATTTGATCGGGACTGTCATATCTGTGTACATTCAGTTATGGTTTAGAGGGACATGATTCGCTATGACAATACATACATAAACAGTGTCTTTGTATTTGATCGGGACTATCACATCTGTGTATATTCAGTTATGGTTTAGAGGGGCATGATTCGCTATTTCAATACATACGTAAATAGTGTCTTTGTATTTGATCGGGACTGTCATATCTGTGTATATTCAGTTATGGTTTAGAAAGACATAATTCGCTATGTCAATACATACGTAAACAGTGTCTTTGTATTTGATCGGGACTGTCATATCTGTGGATATTTAGTTATGGTTTAGAGGGACATGATTCGCTATGTCAGGACATACGTATTCAGTGTCTTGGCATTGTTTCGTGACTCTCATATCTGTGTATATTCAGTTATGGTTTACAGGGACTTGATTCGCTATATCAGGACATACGTATTTAGTGTCTTGGTATTGTTCCATGACTGTCATATCTGTGTATATTCAGTTATGGTTTAGAGGGACATGATTCGCTATATCAGGACATACGTATTTAGTGTCTTGGTATTGTTCCATGACTGTCATATCTGTGTATATTCAGTTATGGTTTAGAGGGACATGATTCGCTATATCAGGACATACGTATTTAGTGTCTTGTTATTGTTTCGTCACTCTCATATCTGTGTATATTCAGTTATGGTTTAGAAGGACATGATTCGCTATGTCAGGACATATGTATTCAATGTCTTGGCATTGTTTCGTGACTCTCATACCTGTGTACATTCAGCTATGGTTTAGAGGGACATGATTCACTATGACAGGACATACGAATTTAGTGTCTTGTTATTGTTTTGTGATTGTCATATCTGTGTACATTCAGTTATGGTTTCGAGAGACATGATTCGCTATGTCAGGACATACGTATTCAGTGTCTTGGTATTGTTTCGTGACTCTCATATCTGTGTATATTCAGTTATGGTTTAGAAAGACATAATTCGCTATGTCAATACATACGTAAACAGTGTCTTTGTATTTGATCGGGACTGTCATATCTGTGGATATTCAGTTATGGTTTAGAGGGACATGATTCGCTATGTCAGGACATACGTATTCAGTGTCTTGGCATTGTTTCGTGACTCTCATATCTGTGTATATTCAGTTATGGTTTACAGGGACTTGATTCGCTATATCAGGACATACGTATTCAGTGTCTTGGCATTGTTTCGTGACTCTCATATCTGTGTATATTCAGTTATGGTTTACAGGGACTTGATTCGCTATATCAGGACATACGTATTTAGTGTCTTGGTATTGTTCCATGACTGTCATATCTGTGTATATTCAGTTATGGTTTAGAGGGACATGATTCGCTATATCAGGACATACGTATTTAGTGTCTTGTTATTGTTTCGTCACTCTCATATCTGTGTATATTCAGTTATGGTTTAGAAGGACATGATTCGCTATGTCAGGACATATGTATTCAATGTCTTGGCATTGTTTCGTGACTCTCATACCTGTGTACATTCAGCTATGGTTTAGAGGGACATGATTCACTATGACAGGACATACGAATTTAGTGTCTTGTTATTGTTTTGTGATTGTCATATCTGTGTACATTCAGTTATGGTTTCGAGAGACATGATTCGCTATGTCAGGACATACGTATTCAGTGTCTTGGTATTGTTTCGTGACTCTCATATCTGTGTATATTCAGTTATGGTTTAGAGGGACATGATTCGCTATGTCAGGACATACGTATTCAGTGTCTTGTTATTGTTTCGTCACTCTCATATCTGTGTACATTCAGTTATGGTTTAGAGGGACATGATTCGGTATGTCAGGACATACGTATTTAGTGTCTTGGTATTGTTCCATGACTGTCATATCTGTGTATATTCAGTTATGGTTTAGAGGGACATGATTGGCTATGTCAATACATATGTAAATAGTGTCTTTGTATTTGATCGGGACTGTCATATCTGTGTACATTCAGTTATGGTTTAGAAGGACATGATTCGCTATGTCAATACATACGTAAATAGTGTCTTTGTATTTGATCGGGACTGTCATATCTGTGTACATTCAGTTATGGTTTAGAGGGACATGATTCGCTATGACAATACATACATAAACAGTGTCTTTGTATTTGATCGGGACTATCACATCTGTGTATATTCAGTTATGGTTTAGAGGGGCATGATTCGCTATTTCAATACATACGTAAATAGTGTCTTTGTATTTGATCGGGACTGTCATATCTGTGTATATTCAGTTATGGTTTAGAAAGACATAATTCGCTATGTCAATACATACGTAAACAGTGTCTTTGTATTTGATCGGGACTGTCATATCTGTGGATATTTAGTTATGGTTTAGAGGGACATGATTCGCTATGTCAGGACATACGTATTCAGTGTCTTGGCATTGTTTCGTGACTCTCATATCTGTGTATATTCAGTTATGGTTTACAGGGACTTGATTCGCTATATCAGGACATACGTATTTAGTGTCTTGGTATTGTTCCATGACTGTCATATCTGTGTATATTCAGTTATGGTTTAGAGGGACATGATTGGCTATTTCAGGACATACGTATTTAGTGTCTTGGTATTGTTTAGTGACTGTCATATCTCTGCATATTCAGTTATGGTTTAGAGGGACATGATTCGCTATGTCAATACATACGTATTTAGTGTCTTGGTAATTGTTCGTGACTGTTATGTCTGTGTATTTTCAGTTATGGTTTAGAGGGACATGATTCGGTATGTCAGGACATATGTATTTAGTGTATTGGTATTGTTCCCCTGACTGTCATATCTCTGCATATTCAGTTATGGTTTAGAGGGACATGATTGGCTATTTCAGGACATACTTATTTAGTGTCTTGGTATTGTTTCGTCACTCTCATATCTGTGTATATTCAGTTATGGTTTACAAGGACATGATTCGCCATGTCAATACATACGTAAATAGTGTCTTTGTATTTGATCGGGACTGTCATATCTGTGTACATTCAGTTATGGTTTAGAGGGACATGATTCGCTATGTCAATACATACGTAAATAGTGTCTTTGTATTTGATCGGGACTGTCATATCTGTGTATATTCAGTTATGGTTTAGAGGGACATAATTCGCTATGTCAATACATACGTAAACAGTGTCTTTGTATTTGATCGGGACTGTCATATCTGTGTATATTCAGTTATGGTTTAGAGGGGCATGATTCGCTATTTCAATACATACGTAAATAGTGTCTTTGTATTTGATCGGGACTGTCATATCTGTGTATATTCAGTTATGGTTTAGAAGGACATAATTCGCTATGTCAATACATACGTAAACAGTGTCTTTGTATTTGATCGGGACTGTCATATCTGTGGATATTTAGTTATGGTTTAGAGGAACATGATTCGCTATGTCAGGACATACGTATTCAGTGTCTTGGCATTGTTTCGTGACTCTCATATCTGTGTATATTCAGTTATGGTTTACAGGGACTTGATTTGCTATATCAGGACATACGTATTTAGTGTCTTGGTATTGTTCCATGACTGTCATATCTGTGTATATTCAGTTATGGTTTAGAGGGACATGATTGGCTATTTCAGGACATACGTATTTAGTGTCTTGGTATTGTTTAGTGACTGTCATATCTCTGCATATTCAGTTATGGTTTAGAGGGACATGATTCGCTATGTCAATACATACGTATTTAGTGTCTTGGTAATTGTTCGTGAATGTTATGTCTGTGTATTTTCAGTAATGGTTTAGAGGGACATGATTCGGTATGTCAATACATATGTAAACAGTGACTTTGTATTTGATCGGGACTGTCATATCTGTGTACATTCAGTTATGGTTTAGAGGGACATGATTCGCTATGTCAGGACATACGTATTTAGTGTCTTGGTAATTGTTCGTGACTGTTATGTCTGTGTATTTTCAGTTATGGTTTAGAGGGACATGATTCGGTATGTCAGGACATATGTATTTAGTGTATTGGTATTGTTCCCCTGACTGTCATATCTCTGCATATTGAGTTATGGTTTAGAGGGACATGATTGGCTATTTCAGGACATACTTATTTAGTGTCTTGGTATTGTTTCGTCACTCTCATATCTGTGTATATTCAGTTATGGTTTACAAGGACATGATTCGCCATGTCAATACATACGTAAATAGTGTCTTTGTATTTGATCGGGACTGTCATATCTGTGTACATTCAGTTATGGTTTAGAGGGACATGATTCGCTATGTCAATACATACGTAAATAGTGTCTTTGTATTTGATCGGGACTGTCATATCTGTGTATATTCAGTTATGGTTTAGAGGAACATGAGTCGCTATGACAGGACATACGAATTTAGTGTCTTGTTATTATTTTGTGATTGTTTAATTTCATTCAAATGTCGATGGATAGTTCGCGCTGACACAGATGCACCCTGAGCACGAATTTCTTTGGAACTTGATTGGGGCTGCTTATCCATCATCCGAACTATCCTGAGTTGCAACCTTTCATGAATTTTTTTATTCCGCCCACGTCCAGAGAGATTAGCTACAGTGCCATTTGTTGTAAACTTTTTTTGTTTGTTTGTTTTGTTTTTTGCCCACACCTATTACTTGCCACAAGTGAGTTTAAATAAGCATCACATGCTTGAAACTAATTATTTACCCATGATTTTTAAAAGGTGCCATTAATTTGGTCAAGTTTTCAAATTTTGCATGAAATTATATACATTTTGACTGATTTTTCCTCTGTTTTTTGAAGGAAAAGCAAATAAACATGTATAACAAAGCATTTGTAATTGCAATAAATTTCTGGGGGAATTTCTGTTTTCTGGGGGAAAAATTATAGGGGTGTCAACACTTTCAGCCATGAATGTTCTACGGATTTAATTTATTAAGGGCTGTAGAACAAATAGGGTGAATTATAACTCTTCATATCGTTAGTGTAGTGCACATAAAAATCTAACAATTGCAAAATTAATTTATGAAATTTACTGATTAGATAAAAACATTGGTGCAGGCACCAGTAAGGCTTTTGTTGCTGAGAATAAAGGTATTATTTTTATGTTCACTCTTCTTTAATTGTATTTGCATTATATATTTATTATGAATTTTGTTTCATCACAGCATTTCTTAATGGCTGAATATGCAATTTGTGAAAGTAAGAAGGTTTTCATTTGTCCCTTACATTCGCAAACTGAGTTTGCTGAGGTGATGGAAAAATGTCTGCCTTTGGGCACCATTCCTTATCTCCTAGCAGATCTGCATATTCAGATTTCTCCATAGTTAGTAATGTCTTCAGTTCCTCTCATAGCTCATAAACACGTGACAGAAGTTTTCCATATACAAAATACAGTGTATACATATTGCGTAATACATATATGATGATGGTGATTTGAGCAGATTTCAGCCTTTTTTCCATGGAAATGTACAGTTTCATAGCACAACCTATTTTAATTAAAAATGTAGGACTAGAACCCACAACCTCCAGGTCCCTGGAGCTGTGACAGAGACACTACCTGCTGCAACACCGTGCTGCCCTAAAATAAACGTTGTCTTCTCAAATAAAAATAGAATAGAATAGAAAGCCTTTATTACCATTATACACAGCATACACAGTATACATAGTACAATGAAGTTGGAAGCTGCTCCTTAAAGTGCCCACAGTGCAATATTTAAATAGAAAAATTAGAACTATCTAATAAAAACTATAGAAACATAAGTACCCTATATAAAAATAGGATAGACAGATGACACACTGTAAATGTCAGTTATTGCAGATTCTCATTTAGCAACGTGATGGCTTTGGGAAAGAAGCTGTCCATGAGTCTGTTTGTTTTGGCCGGTATGGACCTGTAGCGCCTACCAGAAGGCAACAGGTTAAGGAGGTGGAAGCCAAGATGGGTGTTATCCTTCAGAATGTTCCTGGCCCTACTGAGACAGCGAGAATTGTAGATGGAGTTTATGGAAGGCAAAGAGCAGCCAGTGATTTTTCCTGCAGTATTGGTCACCCTCTCCAGCCTCTTTCTGTCAGCCTCTGTGCAGCTGGAGTGCCACACTGACACAGCATAGGTCAGTAGGCTCTCTATGGTGGAGCGGTAGAAGGTCACCAGCAGGCGCGTGTGTAGTTGCTCCTTCCTGAGCACCCTCAGGAAATGAAGCCACTGCCGGGCCTTCTTAACCAGTGCAGAGGTGTTGACTGTCCAAGAGAGGTCTGCAGGGATGTGAACTCCAAGGAATTTGAAAGATTCCTCTTGCTCCACACGTTCACCGTTCAAGGGTGGGGGAGCAGTCCTGTTCCACTGAAAATCCAGGATGAGTTCTTTAGTTTTAGTGATATTCAGTGCCAGGTTGTTAGCTGCACTCCACTCACCAAGTTTCAGGACCTCATCTCTGTAGGCTGTCTCTTCTCCCCCTGTTATCAGTCCCACTTGTGTCATCAGCAAATTTCACTATGATGTTCTCTGGGTGGGCAGGACTGCAGTCGGATGTGAAGAGTGAAAAGAGAAGTGGGCTCAACACACATCCTTGGGGGAAGCCGGTGCTGATGGTACGGACGGAAGAGAAGTGACAACCCAGTTTCACCTGCTGGGGTCGGTTGGTCAGAGTCTTTGATCCAGTTGCAGGTTAATGGTGGGAGCCCCAGATTGACTAACTTGGGGATCAAAAAGTCCGAAATTATTGTATTAAAGGCAGAGCTGTAGTCAATGAAGAGCATCCTGACATAGCTCCCCCGTTTCTCCAGGTGACTCAGCGCTGAATGGAGAGCGATGGCTATTGCATCTTCTGTAGATCTGTTAGTACGGTATGCAAACTGATGTGGGTCTACAGTAGGGGAGAGACAGGCTCTGTTGTGTTTTAGAACCATTTTCTCAAAGCACTTGTTGATGACCCGTCTCACATCCTCAGCTGCAAGAATGAGTGCGGGGGAGACAGAGACAGAAGTGGGTTGTAGTGGGAGGGTGGGTGGTGTTGTAGTTAAGAGCTGTGCCTGGGTCTCAAAGCTGGCATAGAAGCAGTTCAGTTCCTCCGCCAGTGCCACATCTGAGTCACCGGATGTCATAGCACAGCCTTTGTAATTGGTGATGGACTGGATGCTCTACCAAACCTGACGAGGGTTGTTTAGCTGCTCCTCTATTGTCCTCTTGTGCTCTGCTTTGGCGATTCTGATGCCTCTCCTCAGGTTAGCACGAGTGGTACCATATAGTGCTCTGTCGCCCGATCTTAAGGCCGCGTCACAGGCTTGGAGGAGCATGCGGACTTGGTTAGTCATCCATGGTTTTTGGTTTGGATATACCCGGATTGATTTTTCCACAGTGACCGTATCCATGCAGTGTCTGATGTAAGACAGTACAGTGTCTGTGAATGTTGCCAGGTCTTCATGGTGGAAGACTTCCCACTGTGTTTGCTCAAAGCAGTCCTGTAGTGTGGCTAGGGCATTGTCAGGCCAGGTGTTAATGGTGATCCTTTTGGGCTTTGTTTGTCAGATGAGGGGGGTGTATGTGGGGATGAGAAACAGAGAGAGGTGGTCTGACTGGCCCAAGTGGGGGAAGGGTATGGCTCTTAAGCACACTTGATGTTGGAATATACATGGTCCAGAGTGTTTGCCCCTCTTGTTGAGCATTTTACATGTTGGCAGAAATTTGGTAGAACAGTTTTGAGATTTGCCTTCTTAAAATCCCCCGCAATGATGTGAATGCCATTTGGATAGGCACGCTGATGGTTATTAATGGCATTTAGCAGCAGATTAAGAGCTATTTTTGTGTTAGCATCTGGTGGAATGTAGACTGCAGTAATGATAACTACAGTTAGCTCCCTGGGCAGGTAAAATGGTCTGCATCTCACCGACAAACTCTAAGTCAGGAGAACAGTGTCTAACCAGTACAGTGCTACTATTGCACCAACCTTCATTCACACAGATGCAGAGCCCCCCGCCTCTGTTCTTTCCGGAGTTGCTGTTCCTGTCCCATCTGTGTAGCTTGCGGCCTGCTAGCTGCACTGAAGCATCGGGGATCTGAGCATGTAGCCATGACTCTGTAATGATAATCATGCAACTGTCTCAAGCAAGGCGATTTCCAGCTATAGTATGTTTTAGTATGTTATAGTTCCAGCTATAGTATGTTTTAGTATGTTATAGTTCCAGCTATAGTATGTTTTAATTCCATGTGTTTCAAGTACTTAGGAGGTAAACAATATTAAAGTGCATAGAGGTAGTTTTTTTATTAATTAAACCAATATAAAGTGGGAAACTTGATTAAAAATAACATTAAAATATAGTCTGTACATGAATTGTAGGAATAATTATTCATTCATTCATTCATTCATTATCTGTAACCGCTTATCCAATTCAGGGTCGTGGTGGGTCCAGAGCCTACCTGGAATCATTGGGCGCAAGGCAGGAATACACCCTAGAGGGGGTGCCCTAATCTTAAAGTTTTGGATTTATTCCATTTTGAGAATGTATTAAGAGAATTAATTAGAAATGGTTACACCATTTGACTTTTTTCTGTTTGAGACCACTTTGATCATATTCAGGGTCAAGTGTAATTTATGGTGCCAATTATATTATTTTTATTACTTAAATAGTGACTAACTGTTTAGCATGAACAGTTTTAATAGGGTTATATTTAGATTGTTATTTATCAATTTTTGAAATGTCAAAGTTTTATTTTGTCACTTACAAGTGGCTACAGAACGCGAGTGAACGCAGATCTTGCTGCAAGGGCAAATTACCTGGCCAAAAGACGGGAAAGGTGCACATACAACAAAAGATGAGGGAAAGTTGGAAGCAGTACCATAGACAGTATATAGAGAATAAAATGGTACTGGTGTTTTAAACCTTACTCCTCTATCGATTAACACTTCAGGAGATGACCAGCATATTGTCCAGTAACCCATAGTTAACTCTCATGATCATGACTATGTGCAGCCAAATGTAGAGGTACCACAGGCATCCTCAACCCCTTTAATAATTCAAGATTTAAGTTTCTGACACGCTGTTTCCTTTATATTATTATGTTAATGTGAAACAATTGGTTCACATCTCATCAGATGACAGGAACTCACACTGATGGTTGTCAGTTTTTAAAAATTTAATCAAAACAGTTTAGTGACGAAAGAAATGAAAAAAAAATATATGTCTGATACTCTCTCACTAACAATCTCTCTCACCTTCATTCACTCACTCTCTTTGAAAACAATGGCTGTCATTTTACGAACTGAAATTGTATGAGAACTGAACTGAAATCAGAATTGAACACAAGTTAATCTTGTTCTTTTGCTGTAGAAGGTTTGTGGTCAGTTGGTGTAACCAGTATCTTGTCTAAAATACTAATATTGTACAAAAAAGTTAATATGGATTATAATTTAATACTCTACTACACTGGAATAATGGGTGTTTAAACCATTTTTACCATGGTCAAAGAATACACGTAAAAGAAGATGTTAATGGCACATGGTCTCACAAAATCCCATAAAATCTAAATTTAGAAAAAATATAATAAAACATTCTTATGGGATATTATAAAATAAATGGCTAATTTTACAAGCAATTGCATGAACTCTAGGAGGTGTGAAATATTATATATTTGTCATTTTTTGTGGTTACACCATTTGACAATTTAAAAGGCTGTCCGTTTTCTTAAAAAATAGTATAAATATCATATTAAATAATATGAATACAACAAAACCACAAAATATACACTTTCACAAACCTCAGGCATGTTTGGTTTTAAAGTTTTAAACATATTTTTTAATTGATCATCTTCCCAAACCTTATCTGTCACTGACCCATAAACACTTTTTTGACATAGTCCTAGTAAACCATGCCAGTCCTTGTAAACCACATTCGGGTTTGTGTATGTGTGTTTTACATAAACAGTCCTTATAAACCTGTGTGCCCCTACAAACCATGTTTTGTTGGGGGGGATTCAATATTCTAGAAAGATCCCATTAGCTCCACAGACCTGAACCAAGACTTTAAAAGCAACCATCCAGCTCCTAATCCTGCCCCAAACAAAGAGGTGGCCTCAATAGACTAGGACCATGGCTCTTCATATAAGAGGTGAAAAACACACAAGAGAGCAAAAAAAGATTCTGACTTACCTCACAGACCTTGCTCAAAATCTCTTCAAGAGGATCACACTGGTCATAGACTGGAACCAAGCCCTCTCAGATGTGAGTGGATTGAATGGAAAGTCTCTTTTTTAACTTCAGACGGATTCAGTTATTGCCCCTTACTGAATGGACCTGGGGTAAAATAAAAGCCCTTTCAAACAACAAAGACCTGAACGTGTCCAAACAGAACCCAACAGATTCCACAGAATAAAACCTAACAAAAACAGCACATTTCGTCATAACAGAAAACTACAAATCTCCAATAAAAGTAAAAATAATTCATAAAGAGCTGATGAACTTTATAATCTACAAACAACCCTTGTTTACAGCATTCATTGTGTCAAAATTGTAAATCAATCAAGTAATAAAAAAACAGATGTCTCCGAAACACATTTACCCAAGAGAACCCAAATTCAGCCTCATCTAAAGACAACAGCCAAAATATCAACAAAATACGGTCCTATTTTCAGAAAGCAACAAGACTGCTGGGAAATCTGCTGAACCGAACCGAGACGAGACAACACAGCTGACTCCAATTAGTAATCATTCAAGTCCCAGACAGGTGGAGGCTGTTTTGAAGCTACATCCTGATTGGCCAGAAGATTTAAAGGCTTAAAACAGTGACATCTGGTGGTTTGCAGAAATCACAACAGCCATACTCTCCAGACTGAGCACACACAGACCCAGGATCAGTGTTTACCATTTAGCTGTGAGACAAAGAATAGAAAATGGCTTAGTTGTGAACATCTGAGTGAAGCAGGAAATAGCTCTCACTCAATTTCTTTAATTTTTCATAAAGTATTTCAGTTTTTCTTTGAACAACAAGACATAAAATCATTTTTTCAAGAGCTAAGGAAAGTATTAAATGCTTTCAAACTTCTTTGTACACCTTTGTTTAATGTGTAATTCAAAATTCAAACACTCCTGAATTCAGTGATGAATTCTTCTCGCTCACCATTTTCAATCTACTCAATTTTTGTTGAAAAATATTACTAAGGAGCAGGAAAATGATTAAACTTTGAATTAAGATTATATGCTGCACACACACACACACACACGACAACAACACGAAGAAAACACTTTAAAACCTCTAATACATGTCTAATCCATATTTAACTGAAATACACCTACTGTAGAAGTACACCTACGACCCCAAGACCTCATTTGTTTCTACCTCCACTCAAATCATACCTGCTCTGTGGTGGGCCTGACCGCTGGAGAATAAGATAACGTAACTAAGTATGTAGAGCAATAGATGGACTACAACCTGTGATTATTGAACTACTAAGTGCTCTTGTGTGGTCAATAGAGCTGATAAAATGGACACAGTGTAGAAACAAGGATGTCATAATGTTGTGGCTGGTGCAGATATAAATCGTTACACGTTTGTCCAGGTTTCTCCATCAAATATAAAGTGAAATCAGAGAAAGTGCACATCGGAGCCTCTGTGAACCAGCTGCAGATAAACTGCCAATAACAGGCTCTAGAGGGCGTTTGGACCACCAGAGGGCATCTGAACTCCAAAACTAAGTTTAGCTGGTTCTACAGGTTGGAGTCAATCTTTGAGAAAGATAACAGTGTTGCCACAGACCAGAACATAGTCATTCAGAAACCAATAACATTGGATATTTGTACGTGTGTGTGTGTGTGTGTGTATGTATATATTTGTGTGTGTGTGTGTGTGTGTGTGTGTCTGTGTTTGTGTGTGTGTGATGTTTGACTGTGGGAGTAGTTCCTTTTTAACACATTTATTTCAAACTTCCTTTTGCTTTTTAAAAAACTGTACATTAATAAGTTCATGTTCTATAAAATGCGTTAATGTAAAACACTGTTTCAATACTGATTTATTAATGAGTTAAATTTAGGGCAAGATTTTACACAAGGTGAAAAAAAACAAACAAAAAATACACTGTGAATGAATAAAATACAGAAACAACATCAATATTTTATTATTTTTAACTCAAACTGATCGACCCTTCTCTAGTCCTTACCCCGACATCTGTGAATTTAAACAGTTCTCAGAAATTCACTCTAATCAAGATTTAAAGTAAATTATAAAAACATATTTACTCACAGAGCATCACTGAGAGTGAACTGAGCTCCATACTGTCCCAGTAATTACTGACTGTCTGAAGAACTAATGGTCTGAGTTCAGCACTCAGCACTTCCTCTGTTCTCTCTCACACGCACTCACACACACACACACAGCCACACGCACACACACACAGTGGATTTAAATATCATAAAGGACTTGTTGGTGTCACAACAGTAACTGAAGATTTAATCTGATCGTCCAAAATAAACAGAAAGTTACTCCTGCTTTAATGTATTTTTAAATAACTGTGTAATATTTCTCCTCAGATTAGATAATTCCTCCTGTTCGTTCAGATTTCCTCAGTCTCACACTGGCTCTAATCTGGGAGAAAGAGGAGCACAGCCTTCCTTTGAGACACTTAAGGACAACCACTGCTTCTTTTCAAACTGCTGCAAACACAGCTGAACTGAGCACATTAACACACTTGGAGGAGAATGCTAAATATCCAGATCATTTATATCAGCTGTTTTGTCACCCACATTGATTAGCATTATGCTAGGAGCTGGGTGAAAATAAAGGGTCATCCTACCCACCCAGACGCCAGTAGTGTTCTCTTGGACTCCCAGCCTCGGACATCTGAGGCATCACCGGACATGTCTCTGTTAAAGCCCCAACCCTCAGACCACTGCACTTTTATTTTCAAATAATATTGTTTATTATTTTATTAGCTGTTTTATTTTCAGGTTTATATTCACCAAGTTATTGATACTTGTTTGTTTGATTTATTTATTTATTTATTTATTTATGTTTCTCATGTCCTGTCATCCACTGCTGTCAGGATCAAGGGACGAACACGCTAATAACACAGACTTTATTATAGAACAAACTAACAAACAAAGACAGGCATACTAGAAAAGGAAACACACAACACGACTTGGCTAGGGAAAGGAAACGGGTACGGGTACACCAATACACGAAACAGTACAAAGAACAATGAACGCCAACCAGGAAGTGAGGGAAAGGGACTTAAATACCAGAACAAACTAGACACACCTGACACAGATAACGAGGGTAAAGAAGGCGGAACAGAGGCGGGACAAAGGCGGAGAAATGGACAATGACAGACAAACAGAGCCACATGGCAGGGGAAAACAAACAAGAAAGGGCCAGGATGTGACAACTGCAATGCTTCATTAAGATTATCAAAGCTACAATATTAATAAAGATCATTAAAATTATTTCTATAATGATATGTATCATTAGTACCTTCCTCATAGGGAGAGCAGCTACTGATGTTGAATGATTAATCTGGATTAAAAACATCATTCCAACTCACTCCCACATGTATTACACTCCAGAGAACACTGTTCCACTGCTCCACAGCCCAGTGGTTGGAGGTTTATACCCATCTAACCCACATCTACTCCTATAGTGTGTGTGCTTTAAACATGTTAATTTAATGATTATAGAATGTGCGTACAAGCTTTTGGATTCATAGTGTACAGTTATTCTACAGGTTCATGCTCAGAACTGTGAGAGATAGGTGTGAACTGTGAGAGATAAGTGTGAAATGATGCTGTTTTGGGGATCGTTCCTCATTTCCGTTCCATTTTGTCATTACCACAGTTTAAAACAGACACCAGAAGTCAGACCCCAGACATTAACATAACTCCTGTGTTCTCTGAGACAGACACATGTTTGATTTGTGACGTTCACTGAACTCTAACTCTAACATATTGTCGCGGTCAGAGCTCGTATCTCCTAATATGGTTCTCAGACTGTGGAACACAGTGGTGATACGTGAAGCAGCAAGAGGAGGTACATCAGATGACCTCAAAAATACTAATTTATTAATAACTGGAGATCTAAAGATTGTGTGAATTACATAATGTTTCATAGTTTTCTTAATTAATGTTTAATGAAATTCATTTGTGTCAAAAAAAAAAATTTCAATAAAATAAAATGACAACATGGGCTTACACCATAGTTCAGTAGAGACAGAGTTCCTCGTCTCTTTTCCAGCGAGGGAATGTAATCCCCCAGTCATTTACAAAATCCATGTAAAGAAAGCCCAATTTCAGCTCCTTACAGGATGCAAGCAAAGGCTAGAGACAGACGTGAGCAATTTGGACTTCATTACAAAAAGGGCAAAGTGAAAACAAGAGAAAACTACGCACTGAGTGCTTGAACCCTAAAAAAAGGCTGAGAAACCAAACCTGAGAAACACTGAAGGACAAAAACAGAGGGAAACAAAGTGAGACCTCTGTACACATGAAGACAAAATAAAAGAATATATTCAGCTGAAGGAAAAGTACATTGTCTGTTTCCCATCAAGAATCTTAAACACAGTTTAACACAGGCACCGCTCCTCCTTGATCTTCTGATACGAGCCCCGAGAGCCACTGTGAACATCTGCCCCAAGAACTGTGCTGTTTTCACCTATAGCCTTTAAAACTCACAACTGATTTTAAATTGACCTCTCCTTGTTTTTGATTCATTCAAAATGCTTATTTCACATTTTTTCTCATAAATGTATTACTGTGTTTAAAACATTTAGTTTAGGCCGAGTCATGTGTTCTCTCTGTAATATTTAGTAATTATTGTAGAATCATTTTGTGTAAATCATTCAAATTCCAGTTAAAAGGCAACAAAAACATGTAGAAATTCAAGCAAGACTCTGCCTTATGCCCCTCACCTGCCCCTGGAACAAAGGAAGAACAGGAGGGCACATGGTTCTGTGACAAGACTCACAGTTGGTACGTGGAGTGTTTGGTTTGAATTTATTGTCATTTCAGCAGTCTACAGTGTTTACAGTACACAGTGAAACAAAATAGTGTTCCTCCAGGACCAAGGTGCTACATAAAACAATACACAACATTAAAGTGCAACTAGTGCAAAGCTAGTGCAAACATAAAACAGTGCACACACATTAAAGTGCAAAAGACATAGAACATAAAACAATACACAACATTAAAGTGCAACTAGTGCAAAGCTAGTGCAACATAAAAGAGTGCATACACATTAAAGGGCAAAAATATGGCTAAGAAAATACAAAACAATGTCCATACAATACAATACAATAGAATGCAATAAAAGGCAATACAAAATCATAGTATGGGGGGAGAGACACTGCAATTTAAAGTCTATTTGTGCTGTAAACGGTAACTGGATGTAAACATGATGTAAACCGGATATGTGTAAACAGTACACTCATTTTCAGTCCAACAGACCAGTGTTTGCGTGAAGAAGTGTGTGTGTGTGTGTGTGCGCGCTTCTTCAGTCCAGTCTCAGTCTCTAGGTGTTCAGGAGTCTGATAGCATGTGGGAAGAAGCTGTTACGGAGTCTGGATGTGAGGGCTCGAATGCTTCGATACCTTTTTCCAGACGGCAGTAGGTTGAGGAGTGTGTGTGAAGGGTGTGTGTGATCTCCCACAATGCTGAGTGCTTTGCGGGTGCAGCGAGTGGTGTAGATGTCTGTGATGGAGGGAAGAGACGCACCGATAAACTTCTCAGCTGTCCTCACGATTCGCTGGAGGGACTTGCAATCTGCCACCGTGCAGTTTCCAAACCAGACAGTGATGCAGCTGGTCATGATGCTCTCGATGAGTCCTCTGTAGAAAGTGGTGAGGATTGGAGGGGGGAGATGCGCCTTCCTCAGCCTACGCAGAAAGTAGAGGCTATGCTGGGCTTTCTTTCTGATGTTACTGGTATTGGTGGACCAGGTGAGATCATCCTCTAGGTGAACACCAAGGAATTTGGTATTCCTGACAATTTCCACAGCAGAGTTGTCGATGTTCAGCGGCGAGTGCTCACCCTTTGTTTTTCTGAAGTCTACAACCATCTCTTTGGTTTTGTCCACGTTCAGAGACAGGTTGTTGACTTCACACCAGTCAGTTAGCCGCAGCACCTCCTCTCTGTATGCTGACTCGTCGTTCTTACTGATGAGACCCACCACAGTCGTGTCATCAGCGAACTTAATGATATGATTTGAGCTGTGCATCGCTGCACAGTCATGGGTCAGCAGTGTGAACAGCAGTGGACTGAGCACACAGCCCTGGGGGGCTCCAGTGTTCAGTGTGATGGTGCTGGAGGTGTTCCTACCGATCCGGACTGACTGAGGTCTCCCAGTCAGGAAGTCCAGGATCCAGTTGCAGAGAGAAGTGTTGAGGCCCAGTATATTCAGCTTCCCCATCAGGTGCTGAGGAATGATGGTGTTGAATGCTGAGCTGAAGTCTATGAACAGCATTCGGGCATAAGTGTCTTTCTTGTCCAGGTGGGTGAGTGCCAGGTGGAGCGTGGTGGATATGGCATCATCCGTTGAACAGTTAGGAGGATACGCGAACTGTAGAGGGTCCAGTGTGGGGGGAAGTAGGGTTTTGATGTGCCTCATTACGAGCCTCTCGAAGCACTTTGTGATGACAGGTGTGAGTGCAATGGGACGATAGTCATTGAGGCAGGACACAGAAGAATTCTTAGGCACCGGGATGATGGTGGTGTTCTTGAAGCATGTTGGAACAACGGCACTGCTAAGAGAGGTATTGAAGATATCAGTGAAGACATCAGCAAGCTGGTCTGCACATTCTCTGAGCACTCTGCCAGGAATGTTGTCTGGTCCAGCAGCTTTCCGCGGTTCGACTCTGCATAGAGTTGTCCTCACGTCGGCTGCAGTAAAAGACAGCACCTGGTCGCTGGGACAAGGGGTTGACTTTCTCGCCGTTCTGTTGTTCTGTGCCTCAAACCGTGTGTAGAAATGGTTCAGCACGTCTGGTAGGGAAGCATCTCTGTCACAAGCAGGTAGTGTAGTCTTGTAGCTGGTGATGCTCTGGATGCCCTGCCACATGCGCCGAGTGTCTCTACTGCTCTGGAAGTGGCTGTGAATGATCTGGCCGTGTGCACGCTTTGCCTCTCTGATAGCTCTGGAGAGTTTGGCCCTCGCTGTTCTCAGGGCCGCCTTATCGCCTGATTTTAAAGCGATATCTCTAGCCTTCAGCAACGCACGCACCTCTGCATTCAATTTAAGTGACCCTTGGTCGATAAAGTCTGAGAACCTCTGTCCTAAAGTCATTTTACAGCAGAAGGGAAAAATACATTTTATATTATTGTAAAAACATTTAATTCAAAATATTTTATACTGTTTCTACTGCTCAGTTCATAAAACTTCTAAACAATGCAAACACCAGCTGGTATTTTAATGAACAGCTTCCAAATCCAAACCCAGGTCTGTGTCCAGTACCCAACTGAGTGAGCTATCAGCTGTTATGAGATCAGACCCATACGCTAAGAAGTCAGACGTTCCTGTACCTGTTTAGAAGAAGCTGTTTTGCTTGCCCTGGTTTTCCTGTTACTTGTTTCTACTGTTATTTCTGTACTTATTTTTGTCTTTACCACTTACTAACCATCCATAGATCTATTTTATAGATTATCTCCACAGGATCATTTATTACAGAGGCACTAAAACTTCCACCTGCTCCTGCAGTAACGTTTCTTGTCCAAGTTCATAAATCTACCAAAAGCAGTAAGTACCTGAAATGCCAGGGTGAATGGGTGATATCTTGGCATCATAGTCGGAAAGCTAAGGATGATGCTATCGCTGAGGCCAAAGCTAGCACTGGGACACCATGTTCCTCTGATTCGCATGTCAAACAGGCACCACTCAGCGAAGCAACTGCTGAGGAGTAGCTAATTTCGACTCCGTTAGGGGCACCAGCAGTAACAGTTAGCTGTTTACAGGGAGCCAGAGCACCGGACATTAGTGGCAACCTTAGCTAATAGGAGATATTCGAGGATAGTCATTTATGTAGGAGCCAATGATATTCGTCTGCGGCAGTCTGAGGTAAGTAAGGGTAATATTAGAGAGGTGATTAAACTGGCCCAAACAACGTTCAATGCCATAATCTGCTCTGGTCCCATCCCAATGGGGCACGGCGCTGAAGCTTACAGCAGACTAAGGCATTAAACTGCTGGATGTCCAAGTGGTGTTCTGAAAATCAAGTGGGTTTTATAGACAATTGGTTACATTTTGAGGGCAAGCCTGGTCTTATAGATAGGGATGTTATCCATCCCACGTGGGAGGGTGCTGCCTTACTTTCTTGCAGCATAACACATAATTTTGTAGTTAGTCAGCAGAGTACTGTAAACAGCTGCAGACAATCCAGAGCTGGGTCCAGGCAATTGTGAACAGAAAACACGCAATTGTATATTTCAGCCAAGCCCACTGAGAAACACAGATTAAAGAAAATAGAGGACTGTGTAAAAGACGTGAAAGGCTAGATGTTGCAGAACTTCCTCCTTCCAAACAGCAACAAAACAGAGGTCCTGCTTTTGGGTCCAAAGGTGGCAAGAAATAAATGATCAGATTTAATTTTTAATCTTGCTGACTTTCCAGTTAAACCTGGGTCAGCAGCAAAAAATATTGAAAAAGCTCTTGCAACTTAAAAATAATCTCATAAACGTAATGAATGATCAGAATAGAATATAGGTAATGTACAAGAAGATTAGGACTGACCCCTGGAACCCTTCTGTAGGAACGTGGACCAAAAAGATCCAGTACAGAGCTACATACTCTCCAACCACTGTTGTTTCCATAAAAAAAAACTTTTTTGCTAATAACTTTACGTGGGTAAAGAAATTTAAGATCGATTGATGGATTTTTTTAACCTTTAAAAGGTTCTTCACACTCACACATCTCTTAAACAAACATGGTTCTTTGTGGAACCCAAAGTGCTTCTCCTATGACGTCACTCAAAGAACCATTTGTAGCACCATTTTTGTTAAGAGTGTACACTTGGGACCAGAAGTGTCCCCCTCTCCTTTGTGCTGATCTACAGTAAAGAGCAGGGTTCAGTGTGGATTCATTTTATTGAAGAGTGGAGTCACTCTCATCAGTGGCAGTGTGTTTGATGGGCATGTGCGTGGATAATGACCTCAAGCTGGTCTCTGGTGACCCAACAGGTGAAGCCTTTCACTTTACACTTTAACTTCTATCAACTTTGCACTTGAATGTAGACTCAGCCACAGACGCTCCACCCCTAAATAGACTGAGTTTTTAAACACTGTGTCCACTCTCTGTCCACTCTGTTAGACACACCGAACGCAGTGGTCCACCTTGTAGATGTAAAGTCAGAGAGAGTAGATCATCATACTCCAAGATGTGTTCCGATGACTGAGTGACTCATGTAGACTAGAGATTTCTCTCTATCATATTAACAAAGTTTTTAAATAGACTATTTTTTAAAAACTACAGTGTGTAAGTAATTGCTGTCAGTTTGCCTTGATCTCATGAACAAGAGTGAGACGGTAACGTCTGATGCTGAAAAGCTGCTACTGGTTTTAAAACAGTAGAGAGTTATTAACTAAAGATTGAAATACCATGAACAACTCATTTATTCAGTTTAGACACAGTAAAGAGTCTTTACACTTATTAATACAGTTCAGCATTTTTTTATAAAATAAAAAACTAACCCTGAGTAGAACAGGAAACACACCATATGAAAAACACCATTAACAACAATAACAGTGAATAAATGATTAATCACACTAATTAACAATGATCAGTTTTAGCTTCTCAAATGTAAATTGATCCATTTACAAATACATTAATACATTTGTGAAAACTCTTGTTTAACACTGCCACTGCCTTAGCTTTTTACAAATAGAATAGAGCATTGTTTGTTACATTATGCTATGAATATAATAATATAAGCAAGGCACACGGTTATTAAAATAGGAAAATAATTTTGTACGTTATTAATGGAAGTGAGAAAAGGCCTATGATGTGTATAAGTTTCAGTTGAAGGAGCTTTTTGCACAGAGGAGTGGAAATAAAAATATAAATGTGGTTGTCAGCAGTGGTAAGATGCTCCAGCATCTGTCAGGCCTCATGTAATGATCTCATCTGGTTTAGCTGTGAAATACACAATGATGAACATAACGTCAGGATTCAGTGTAGGTTTAATGCAGCAATGTCTGAAGGCTGATGGCATGTAACACACCTACTCAGTTCCTTTTAGTGGTTCTTTAGAGCTTTACAGAAAAACATGAAGAGTGTGAGCTCTTACCTCGAGCTCTGTAGCATTTCATTCCCAGTATGATGGACACCAGCAGATATGGACACACTGCCATTAGACTACTGAGCAAACTGAGGACTGAGAATGAAGCTCCTGAATCAGACAGGCGTAAGACACACACACAAATTATTTGTATTATATGTACAATCTTGTATTTTTCAGATGTTTCACCTCACTGTCAAAAATACAGCTCTATTCACTAACGCACTGACCATTCACTGACCCATTCCCATTAGACTCTCCACAGAACCAGTTCAACCAACTGTAGATACAGACCTACAGCAGCTGAAACGGTCATTTGACCTGTCAGTGTGTCTACATTTTTAAATAATGTAATGTCAGATAAGTGTATAAACTGTCAACAAGTTGAACATAGTCACAGACACCTCACAGTCGTAGCATCTTCCTGGTATGCTTGCAGCTTTCTTTTGTTTACAAAACAGAAAGTATATAATGTAATCACTAAGCCATAACTCTTTACTCTGTTCAAAATAAAATCCACAAATTAAAAAAATGAATCTGTTCCCCATTGGTTGAAAAAGTCTAGACACACCATCTCTGTCTTGTAAGTGCAGTGCTTGGTTACTTGTAATTTGTGGAGTAATAACAGATGATCTTCAGTCACAGTGTGTTTATCGTGCAAAATTCAAACTCCTGGAACATCACTCAGTATTACCTTACCTAATGATCATTCTAAATTATCAGAGGTAAATTTTGGGGCCTCTTACTGCAAATATTAAAACAGATATTCAAAGATGGGGCTTGACTTCATTTCTTGGTATTAAGGACCAGGTTGAAGTCATAAAGATGAACATACATCCATGTTTTCTCTGTGGCACGCTCTCCCTTTTAAAATTCCTCCTAATGCTGTTTCTGAATGGGATAAGATCATTTCCAGGTTTATGAGGCAGGGAAGAAAACTAAGAATAAAATTTCAGACTTTACAGCTCCCAAAAGTCTAAAGAGATATGGCTCGACCAAATCTGGATAAATACTACATTTCAGCCCAAATAAGACTCTAATTCTCTCCAATCCTGCAATCCTGATTATCGAGCAAGATGGATGAATCATTATTGATAAAAGATCCTCCTACACAGGCGCTAATAGGAAACACTGAATTAGTTCAAAATGTTGACATTGTAGAGAATCCTCTGATAGAAACACAACTAAAATGTTGGATTAAAATAATAAGGCAATATAATTTGAGAAAAACTATTAAATTAGCTGGTGCGTCTATGACACTGAGTTCATACCCAATATCTAGGTAATAGAGTGTCACAAGGAACGAGGAAATGGAGGTAAACACACAGACATTTATTAACAGAGAACGTAAGTCACAAAGGAAATCACAAAAAACATGTAGAATGTAAACAAAACACAGAACAGAGAAAGAGAATGAGAATCAAATGAAATCAAAAGGGGAACAGAAAAGAAAGGAGGGAAACACCAAATCTGACACGTTTAAATTTGCGATTGACCAAAGGTATAACAGCATATTGCAGTATTGTGGAAAAAGGCAAGTTGAGATATATTCAGTTTGTTAAAAAAATTTACAACCTTGAAAATCAAGACTTTTATCATTACCTTCAGCTGTGACTTTACTTTGAGAAAACAATGAAGGATATGGCTTAGGATATGTGAGCTTCAATGAAAATGTATCACTTCATATATAACTCAAGGGAATTTAAGTGGAAGTGTGTAATTAGTTTTTGTATTAAACCAAAGCAAAACCTGGAGAAAGCCAAATATGTCAGAGACTATGTGGGGTTCAGGAGGCTGGCCATTGGCTTATATTTTGGGAGTGCATGAAACTGAAACATCTTTTGTACAGAATTGCATTAAAAACTGGAAAACATTTAATTTAGGATTACCTTTGGGTTTTGATACACTGTTCTTGGAGAGATATCCCTAACATTATGGGTTAGTTGAAATATTTGTGGGGCATTTTATTAATCTGAATGTCATAAAAAATGTCATAACCAGGACGTGGCTGACTCCTGATCCTCCTGTAATAGATGACTGGGAAAACCTGGTAAATGAAGTATATGTGATGGAAAAAACACTTTCTCTGTCGATGACTACATTTTTGAAATTGTGGTCACAATGAATCAAATCAAATCAAATCAAATTTATTTGTATAGCGTCTTTTACAACTGACGTTGTCACAAAGCAGCTTCACAGTTTCAAAACAGGACATTTAAATCAAAGCCCAATGCGAGCAAGCGGAAGGCGACAGTGGCAAGGAAAAACTCCCTCGAGGCTGGAGGAAGAAACCTTGGGAGGAACCAAGACTCACAAAGGGGAACCATCCTCCTCTGATCCAACTATAGATTGAATTTTAAATGATCACCAATGAAGTGTCATTATGCTACATAATAATAATAATAATAATAATAAGGTGAGCAGCTGGTCTGGTCTGGTCTGCAGGAGAATCCAGCAAACAATCTTCCATCAGTGGGCCACCATTCTCTCAGAAAACAGTAAAACAGTAAAGGGAAGCAGTTAATTTAGTTGAGTGCAGCAGAGAATAAGACCATGTGAATATTTTTTTAGTGTGGTGACGGATCTGACTGTAACAGACTGGGAGTAGGGAAACCAGAAGGAGCTCAGGCAAAGACATCCTTCGTTCCAAGCAAGAGAAATTGTGAGCACATCATCCAGGTTTACCCTGATTCTCCATGTCCATGAGTTCCTGAAATTACAACCTTAAACTAGACAGAGGTTAGTTGCCAAAGGCTAAACTGAACAAATGTGTTTTGAGCCTAGACCTAAACATAGTGACTGTGTTTGCGTCCCGAACACTAGCTGGAAGATTGTTCCAGAGCTGAGGGGCTTTGTAGGAGAAGGCTTTCCCCCCCGCTGAAGTCTTATGAATTCTGGGTACTAGTAAGAGGCCGGCGCCCTGAGATCTGAGTAATCTTGGTGGTTCATAGTGTGTGATGAGGTCTTGCAAGTATTCAGGGGCGAGACCATGTAAGGATTTATACGTGAGTAAAAGAATTTTGTAATCATTACGGAATTTAACTGGAAGCCAGTGAAGGGCCGATAATACTGGGCTGATATGATCAAATTTTCTAGTTTTAGTGAGGACCCTGGCTGCAGCATTTTGAATTAACTGGAGTTTACTCAAGTTTCTGCTGGAGCATCCTGATAAAAGTGCATTGCAATAATCTAATCTTGATGTAATAAAAGCGTGAACTAATTTTTCTGCATCTGGGAGGTGTCAGGATTGAGGGGCGGATTGAGGGAAGCGGACGCACTCGCTAAAGCACAGTATATTTAATATAAGCAAAACAACGATACTTAAACATAATGAAAACAAACAGGGAGCCAAACAGGTTAAACGGGACACGAGGAGCAAATCAGGGCAAAACGGGACAGACAGACTAAAGAACGAGACGACAGGAAATGAAACGACAACGTGGGAACTTACAGAGACAGACTGGTTACCACGACTGACATGACAAAGAATGAGAGAACAAGAGAACACGACAGACTTGACATGATACAGGGAACAATAGAACAATGACCAACCAACAGGAAGTGTAGGAAGGGGACTTAAATACAAGACACTGACGAGACGCACCTGAGACAGATAACGAGAAGGACGGGTTAACAGATGACAGACGAGGAGGCGGGACAAAGGCGGAGACTAGAACATAAACAAAACAGAGCCATGTGCAAATAAAGCACATGGCAGGGACAACAGACTGACAGGACGAAGGCGTGACAGATGCCCCCCCCAAGAACGCGCAACTCCCGGGCGCGTACTCCTAAACCCCCCAGGAGCTGGCACAGGAGAGGGCACGGAAAACAAGACAGGACAACAAACCAACAGGTGACAGGACTCAGGACAGGACGGGAACAGACACAGGAGCTGGGGACACGACAGGACCGAATATACGAGATGGGACATGGGACATGACAGGAGACTGACAAAGGGGGGCAACAAGAGACGAGAACGGACTGGACAGGACAGGAGTGGACACATGGGAATTGACAGGGTTTTTGACATTGGACATGACACTGGATGGAAACAGGGACTGGACATAAGACGGGACAGGTGACAGGACTTGGTGCTGGACTGGACGGGAGCAGAGACTGGTGACAAGACACTGGACAGGATAGGAATGTTAGACTGGACAGGGGTACGTGACTGGACAGAAGACAGGACAGATGACATGACACTAGACTGAAATGGAGACGGGACTGGAGACTGGACAGGGGATTGAAACAGAGACTGGACAGGAGTAACAGGGGACTGAACATGAGACAAGACAGGGGGGTTGAAACATAGACTGGACAGGGCTGACAGGGGACTGGACAGGACTCACAGGAGACTGGACTGGACTTGGTAGGGGAACAGGGACCAAGACATTCAGGGGGACAGACACGAACACAGTGACAGGGACTGGGGACAGAGACAAAAGCTGACACGGGTACTGGGACAAGGACAGAGACAGGAACCAAGACTGGGACAGACAAGGGAACCAATATAACAGGGGGGTGCCCAGGACTGGCTAATGTCTGTGGGGCAGTCTGAGGAACCAGCCTGGGCACAGTTCTGGGGATCGGCCCTGCAGTCCTTTGGGCCGACCTACGGACATGGACAGGAGTGGCCGTAGCCACAGTCACGTGGACAGGAGCGGCCGTAGCCACAGTCACGGGGACAGGAGCGGCCGTAGCCACAGTCACGGGGACAGGAGCGGCCGTAGCCACAGTCACGGGGACAGGAGCGGCGGGTGCCGCCATAGTCACGGGGACAGGAGCGGCGGGTGCCGCCATAGTCACGGAGACAGGAGCGGCGGGTGCCGCCATCATGGAGACTGGAGCGGCGGGTGCCGCCATCATGGAGACAGGAGGCCCTGCAGCGACGTCCACGGAGGCAGGGGAACCTGCGACGTCGTCCACGGAGGAAGGGGAACCTGCGACGTCGTCCACGGAGGCAGGGGAACCTGCGACGTCGTCCACGGAGGCAGGGGAACCTGCAACGTCGTCCACGGAGGCAGGGGAACCTGCGACGTCGTCCACGGAGGCAGGGGAATCTGCGACGACGTCCACGGAGGCAGGGGGACCTGCGACGACGTCCAAGGAGGCAGGGGGACCTGCGACGACGTCCAAGGAGGCTGAAGAACGTGCGACGACGTCCACGGAGGCAGATGAATCTGCGACGTCGTCCACGGAGACTGGAGGACGTGCGACGACGTCCACAGAGGCAGATGAATCTGCGACATCGTCCACGAAGACAGGAGAACGTGCGACGATGTCCACGGAGGCAGATGAATCTGTGACGTCGTCCACGAAGACTGGAGAGGCGCGCGTCGCGCTCACGAAGACAGGAGAGGCACGCGCCGCGCTCACGAAGATAGGCACAGCTGGAGGCGCCGCGCTCTCGAGGACAGGAGTGTGTGCTGCTCGCCGGGCTCGCGCTGGAGCTGTAAAGGGTTTAAGGGGTTTCACAGGCGCACCCATTAAATCCCTCAGAGGTGTGCCTCTGTTAGCCCCAACTCCGTCGTCACGACGTTGGAGGCTAACAGCCCCTATCCTTAACGCCCCCCCAAAAATTTCCCCGGACCTAAGGGGGTAATCCACCAGCGAGGGGGGAACTCCAGCACGCTTCTTCCGCCAGCTCCTTCGACTCCCGCTGGCGCAACTACTCGATTCACGAGTCGACTCCTCCGGTTTAGGAATCGGAATAGCGCCAGACAGGAGCTGGAGCCGGCAACTCCCGCTGTAGCAGTCCTTCTGTCCATAATTCGGCTCCTCTGAAGTCCTAGAGGCTACCATTGCACGAATTATGGACGCTTGGACTTCTCCTAGTCTCCGGCGGTAACTGTCTGTGCTAGCTGCGTCCTGGTGGTTGGTCATTCTGTCAGGATTGAGGGGCGGATTGAGGGAAGCGGACGCACTCGCTAAAGCACAGTATATTTAATATAAGCAAAACAACGATACTTAAACATAATGAAAACAAACAGGGAGCCAAACAGGTTAAACGGGACACGAGGAGCAAATCAGGGCAAAACGGGACAGACAGACTAAAGAACGAGACGACAGGAAATGAAACGACAACGTGGGAACTTACAGAGACAGACTGGATACCACGACTGACATGACAAAGAATGAGAGAACAAGAGAACACGACAGACTTGACATGATACAGGGAACAATAGAACAATGACCAACCAACAGGAAGTGTAGGAAGGGGACTTAAATACAAGACACTGACGAGACGCACCTGAGACAGATAACGAGAAGGACGGGTTAACAGATGACAGACGAGGAGGCGGGACAAAGGCGGAGACTAGAACATAAACAAAACAGAGCCATGTGCAAATAAAGCACATGGCGGGGACAACAGACTGACAGGACGAAGGCGTGACAGGAGGGATAAGGAATTTCTTAACTTAGCGAGGTTCCGAAGATGTAGGAAAGCTGTTCTTGTAATATTACCTATATGCTGATCAAATGATAGATCTGAATCAATTATAACACCCAGATTTTTAGCTGATGAGCTAGGGAGAACAGGGAAGTCAAAATTATGTATTAAGTCTGATACCTTATTTATAGCAGGTTTTGGTCCTAGAAGGAGAACCTCGGTTTTGTCCCTGTTTAGCAGAAGGAAATTGTATGACATCCAATGCTTCACTTCTTTAACACAGTCCTCCATTTTCTTTAGTGTAGGTTTGTCATCTGGTTTGGCTGATATGTATAACTGTGTGTCATCTGCATAACTGTGGAAGGTAATGCCATGCCTGCTAATAACTCTGCCCAGTGGCAGCTTGTATAATATGAATAGTAAAGGTCCTAAAATGGAGCCTTGGGGAACTCCAAATCTCATTTTTGTATGAGTAGAAGAAACATTATTTACGTTTACAAACTGATAGCGATCTGTGAGGTAAGACTTAAACCATGATAGGGCTGTTCCTGTTATTCCAACCATGTTTTTTAATCTTTCTAGCAGAATAGTATGATCAATTGTATCGAAAGCTGCACTGAGGTCTAGTAGAACTAGCATGGATACGCAGCCTCGATCAGAGGCGAGAAGAAGCTCGTTTGTTATCTTAACTAAAGCTGTTTCGGTGCTATGGTGTGGCCTAAAACCAGATTGAAATTTTTCATATATGTTATTCTTATGCAAGCATGACCTAAGTTGTTGGGCCACAACTTTTTCTAAGATCTTAGATATGAAGGGAAGGTTAGAGATGGGTCTGTAATTGGATAGTACACTAGGATCAAGATTCGGTTTTTTGATCAGGGGTTTAATAACTGCTAGTTTAAATGCTTTGGGTATGTGACCTAGACTAAGTGACGAATTTATGATTGTTTAAATGGGATTGATTATGACTGGTAATACTTCTTTAAATAGTTTTGTTGGTATTGCATCAAGTGTGCAGGTCATACAATTTGACGAGTAGATGATTTTCTCCAGTTCTAGCTGTGGTAGTGAGTCAAAGTCCTCTAGTCTTTCTTCTATGTTTTGTTCTATATCATCCACACCAGATGACAGACAGGCTGGATTTAGTAATATGGTATTTATTGTTTGTCTAATATTTTCAATCTTATTGTTAAAAAAGTCCATAAAAGCATTGCTGGTGTGAATGGCTGGGATCTGTGGATCAGTAGCTGCCCGATTGCTTGTAAGTTTAGAGATTACATTAAAGAGTGCTCTAGGATTGTGTTTATTATTTTCAATCAGTGAGGACAGATATGCTGAACGTGCATTGACGAGTGCCCTTCTATATTGGATAAGGCTGTCTTTCCAGGCACAGTGAAATACTTCCAGTTTAGTCGACCGCCATTTCCGCTCTAATTTCCTTACAGTTTGTTTTAGGGTGAGTGTTTCTTCATTATACCAGGGAGCGAGTTTTTCCTGTTGTAGCTTTTTACGCTTAAGCGGTGCTACACTATCTAAAGTTGATCGAAGAGTGTTATCTAAGTAGTCCGTTAGTCTATCCAGCTCCAGTGGGTCTGCTGGACTACTGACTGAGGTCAATAAATCAGTGATGCTTTCAGTAAATTTAGGGGCTGTAGATGGGGTTAGTGAGCGCTTTAGATAATAATGTGGGCATGTACATTTTTTAATATCTAAACTCAGTTCATATGAAATTAGGTAGTGGCCTGAGACCGTGGAAGACTGAGGGAGTGTATTTAGGTTTTTTATGTTCGTGCCCCCAGGGTCAAAACCAAGTCTAGTGTGTGATTACAATAATGAGTAGGACCTGATACATTTTGTGTGAAACCAACAGAATCTATGATTGATGTGAACGCCTTTTTTAGGGGATCATCACTTTTCTCAAAATGAATGTTAAAGTCTCCTACAATTATTAACTTATCACAGGACACTGCTAAATTAGCAGCTAGTTCACCAAATTCTTTTATAAATTCTGAATAGGGCCCTGGTGGTCTATAAATGTTTAATAAGGAGATCGTGTTCTTATTTGTAGCGGGGTTAATTATGTTAATGTACATAATTTCGAAGGAAGTACAGTTGTAACCATGTTTTTGGTTAATTAATTAAAATAATTAAATTATTTTTGTAAATTATACATAATCCACCCCCTTTGCCTGTCAGTCTGGGGCTGTGTACATATTTATAGCCTGTAGGAGTGGCTTGATTTAGTGCTAAATATTCATCATTTCTGACCCAAGTTTCACTAAGGCATAAAACATCAAGTTTCTGATCCATTATTATTTCATGTATAATGACTGCTTTAGAGTTAAGTGCTCTTATATTGAGTAGGCCAAACTTTAGGTCTGTGGGGATGATACTACCCTCTGTTTCTGATGGTTTAATAGTGATTAGGTTATTGGGGCACGCTGTTTGATATTTTCTGGGTTTAAGTTTGATTCGGGGGACAGACAAAGTCTTGATACTGTAACAAATTTTTATATTTCTTAAAGCAAGCTTTGTAGATATACCCTTACTATGGGCAAACAAATGGCCATTATCTGTAAGTGTATCCTTAAAATCACTTACCTGTTTGCTGTGTAATCTACTTGCCTGGTTTGTGCTGGTGGGTGGGGTTAGTCAAGCCTGGCGAAGAACATCCTCGATGTTCCCAGAGAGAACTGCAGAACCTAGATGACTAGGGTGAAGCCCATCCCGGCGGTAGAGGGCAGGAAGTTCCCAAAAACACTCCCAGTGGTCGACGTAGTCCACGACAGTGCCACACCAAACCCGGAGCCAGGAGTGGAGTGCGAAGAGCCTGCTGTACGCCTCACATCCTCGTCTGTAGGTGGGTAGGGGCCGGAGACGACGATCCTGGCCTCCGTCTTCTTCCGAGCGGTATCCAGAAGCGAACGGTAGTGCTCCTTCAGGACCTCGCTGCGGCGGGCGGAAGTGTCGTTCGTCCCCACGTGGAGAACGACGGTGCTGAGATCCTCACGCTGCCGCAGCACCGAGGTAAGTCGCCTGGCAACATCCAGGACACGAGCACCTGGAAGACAGGACACAGTAGCGTTACTCTTTGTGCCTGAGACTCTTAAATGTCTGACTATAGAGTCACCGATGATAAGAACACTGCCCTGTTTAGTTCTCGGTGCCGGTTCCGGAGCAGGTGAGGGCCAGGAGCTGAGCACCTCAAACCGGTTAGTAGAGGTGAAGACTGGCTGCGGTAGAGGGGGAGACGACCTCGGCTTCCCACGCCCACGCTGACGCTCCCAGCTCGGGGCTGGAGTGAAGATGGCCGTCCCGGGGAGCCGTCGCGATGGAGGAGCTGGCGTGCCAACGGCCGCGTAGGAGGCATCGCGGGCGGCCTCGAGCCTCGTCTTCTCCCGCTGGAACTCCGTCTGCTTCTCCAGGAGATGCTGAATTCGGCAGCCCAACTGCTCGAGCTCCGTGCTGAGCCTGGAGAGAGATTGCTCCTCCGCGGTCGCCATAATCAGGAGAGAAGGAGTTATTAATTGAGAGAAGTTATTAATATGAAAACAACAATAATAAAATGTTAGTGGTATTAACAGTGTACAACTAACACTAAGCACAACTAATAAGGATAAGTTAACAAGGTATTAGCAGTAAAGACTTTAAGTAAAGAGCTTAGGAACAGTACTAAACAGCAGCAAGCAAACAAACAAACTCAGCGCGCGAAATGTCAGCCGGAAATGACGACACCCTGTTAACAATGAGTTAACTATTCTAAGACTTTAAGACCAGATTTCATTGAGATGAGAATGAAACAAAGGCATTCTTCTTTATCTGAATGTAAATAGTTACTTGTTAAAGAAGGGAAGAGGTGTAAGAAATAAAATATATGTACAGATATATAATTGAAATTAACATATGAACTTGTGTCAGTCAGTGTACACCTCTGAATGTCTTCAGAGGAAATGCAATCCAAAAAACACACCTGTGAAAAGTACAGAAAGAACAGTATGTACTCTGCCCAGGAGAGGGTGAATGGGACCTCCCCTGGAGCCAGACCTGAGGTTGTCTCTAACGGTGAGCACCTGATTGTTGGACAGACCACAGAAACTGGCTGGTCTCAGCCCAAAAGAGCAGTTTGTGAGATTGTGTGAGCTCACCACCCACAAGATCCACATTAAGGGTGTGGTGTGATGTCACCAGACACAGGGTAGAGGTGAAGTGGACCCTGCTGACCATTTTAGTATATTTTCAGTCAACCGTTTGTGAAGAAATTGAATCTGTAACACACCTCTCACTGAAATCTTGACTGGTTCACTGTACTCTGATTGTTAGTACTGTCCTATGAGTGCTACACATTGATACTCTTGTGTTCCTGTGTTGGACACTGTTACACTGACTCTGTCTCCATCTGCATCTTTCAGTTTTACTAATTGAGTGCCTTTGAACCAGACAAACCTCCATCCAGTGTGTGCTGTCTGCAGTTCACAGATCAGAGTAACTGTGTCTCCAGTGTAGACAGTGCTCTGAGGCTCCACTCTCAATGTTGGCTTAGGTTTCACTGTTGATATGAAATGATGTAGAGATCAGAGCTGATTTCCCTTTACAATGTGAGTGGAATTATGACCAGATCCCAGAATTCAACTGGTTTTTAAACCCTTTACAAACCGGATTAGTTTTAAATGTGGAGGTAGGGTAATGTAATTTCAGCTCAAGATCTCTCTAATATTTATGGCTGATTCTCATGAAATAACTGACCTTTCTGTGAAGGACAGAGGTGGGAGGGGCTACATAGTTTACACACTGCCTTCCCACCACAGAAATACAGAGTCATTCACTTAGAGACTTTGCTGGGATTTTTAGAATCTCTGATAATAATAACATTATCACAAATCCTCATGTAAAACTAATCACACATGAATAGGGCTTTAGACACTGTGTTTAAAAGAGAAATCATAGGATTATATATGAGACACTCACCTACAGTCAGTGTAACAGCATCCTTGAAAACACAGCCTGCTTTGCGCCAAGCAGAACGCTCTGCCTCTGAGGTCTGCGAGGTTAGTTCTGTGTGTGAGGGACTGAGAGGGTGGTGCTCCGGAACACAGGATTCCTGGAAAAGAGAAAACATTAGGTCATTATCAGCTGCTTTCTTCGCTGCTTCATCTGCAAAAGCATTTCCCCGTGCCACTTCTGAAGTGTCTTTTGTGTGAGCCTGGCATTTAATCACAGCAACAGCTTTTGGCAACAGGAGTGCTTTTAATAATGCTGCCACCAATGTGTGATGTCTAGAGAAGAGTCAAGAATCTAGAGAAGATTATCACCTCCGCAAACTGTACAACTTGCACACTTGATGCAATTCCCACAAAGTTGCTCAAAGAAGTACTACCAGCTATTATTGATCCTCTTTTAACTATAGTAAACTCATCGCTTAGTCTGGGCCATGTACCCAAAGCTTTTAAACTAGCAGTTATTAAACCTATGATCAAGAAACCAAATCTTGATGCTAGTACACTGTCTAATTACAGGCCTATTTCTAATTTGCCATTTCTGTCTAAGATCTTAGAAAAAGCTGTGGCCCAACAACTTAGTTCATATCTACATAAGAATCATATATATGAAAAATTCCAATCTGGATTCAGGCAACATCATAGTACAGAGACAGCTCTAGTCAAGATAACAAATGATCTTCTTCTTGCCTCTGATCAACGCCACGTATCCCTGTTGGTGCTTCTTGACCTAAGCGCAGCCTTCGATACAATAGACCACAATATTCTCATAGAAAGGTTAGAAAACATGGTTGGAATCACAGGGACAGCCCTATTATGGTTCAAATCTTACTTAACGGAACGTTACCAATTCGTAAAAGTAAACAATCTAAATTCAAATTATTCTAAAGTAAGATTTGGAATTCCACAAGGCTCTATTTTAGGACCATTATTATTTACATTATACATGTTACCGCTAGGCACAGTTATAAGAAACCATGACATTAACTTTCACTGTTACGCAGACGACACACAATTGTATATTTCAGCCAAGCCCGATGACAAACACAGATTAAAGAAAATAGAGGACTGTGTAAAAGACGTGAAATGCTGGATGTTGCGTAACTTCCTCCTTCTAAACAGCAACAAAACAGAGGTCCTGCTTTTGGGTCCAAAAGTGACAAGAAATAAATGATCAGACTTAATTTTAAATCTAGCTAACTTTCCAGTTAAACCTGGTTCAGCAACAAAAAATCTTGGTGTCATAATTGACCCGGATTTATCATTTGATCAACACATAGGTAGTATCACTAGGACAGCTTTTTTACATCTTCGCAATATTGCTAAGATTAGAAATGCCTTATCCCTCCAGGACGCAGAAACATTAGTACATGCCTTTATTACTTCAAGGCTTGACTACTGTAACGCACTACTGTCAGGATGCACCAGCAGCAATTTAAGAAAACTTCAACTAGTTCAAAATGCTGCAGCTAGGGGCCTCACTAAAACTAGAAAATTTGAACATATCAGCCCAGTTTTATCATCACTTCATTGGCTGCCTGTTAAATTCCGCATTGACTACAAAATTTTGTTATTAACATATAAAGCTCTACATGGGCTTGCTCCTGAATATCTTCAAGATACAATTTCCTATTATGAGCCCCCACGTTCACTCAGATCACAGAATACTGGATTTTTAAATGTTCCCAGAATTCAGAAGGCCTCAGCTGGGGGAAGAGCCTTTTCTTATAAAGCCCCCCAACTCTGGAATGATCTTCCAGAAAATGTTCGGGACTCAGACACAGTCGCAATCTTCAAATGTAGGCTAAAAACTCATTTGTTTAGTTTATCATTTGGTAGCTAATGCTCCCCCATAGATAAAGGCGGCAGATCCGGGGGGTCCATGGACACAGGGAATTATAGTATACTGAGACGCTGGTGCTGTCGTCCCGCCGCTTCTCGCGATCACTCAGGTTTGTTGACGGTGGAGCGGAGGGATGCCAGTGTTTCAGGATGCTCCCGTGTCTGTGTGTCCTCCTGGTTCTCTCCTTTTAGTTAATGCTGTCATAGTCAGATCTGCCGGAGTCATTAGCCACAATCTGGAAATTTTCATATTTTCTACTTTACAAACACAAAACAGTTCAAAACTAATTCCATCCCTTTACATCTTTCCGAGTAAACGACTGCCCACCTGTCTGATGGATGACTGTCGAGATCCTCCTCCACGCTTCAGACCAGCTGCCCACGCTCCAGCAACCACCAAGTGCCTTGAAGCTGTCCCTACACTGAAGTTCTCATGGACTACTAACTATCATCACCAGTAGATTGACCAGAGGAGGATGGGTCACCCCTTGTGAGCCTTGGTTCCTCCCAAGGTTTCTTCCTCAGCTGGGGGAGTTTTTCCTTGCCACTGTCGCCCCTGGCTTGCTCACTTGAGGGTTTTACATTTGTCTTTACATTTCATGTCAAATCTTGTCTTACTGGAATTCTGTGAAGCTGCTTTGTGACAACATCAGTTGTGAAAAGCGCTATATAAATAAATTTGATTTGATTTGATTTGATTTGATGTGCAATGTGTTTCCCTGTGGATGTCAGAAAATTCCTGTAGGACCATATCATTCCAAAATCAAACACACAGGAATATGCATATTTGGAGTCAGTCCAAATATTTACAGTCTTACCCTCAGCCAGTTTGCATGCTTCTGTGAGAGCCACCAATTCTGCTGCCTGCGCTGATAGAGAACTTGAAAGCCTGCCAGAACACAAACACTCATGCAAGGTTACAACTGCAAATCCCACTCTGTTTTTTCCGCAGTCATCGCGAGACGTGGATCGGTCCACATACAAATTGAGATCAGCGTTATGAATTGGAACATCAGTCAAATCAGGCCTGTGAGATCACAACTGTGAAATGGCTGCTAAACAGTCATGAGGTTCTCCATCATCTGATGTAGGGAGTAAGGTTGCTGGATTTAAAATGGTACAACGCTGAATAGTGACACTGGGTGAATCGAGCAGCATAACATGATACCGCAACCATCTCGCTGCTGACAAATGAGATGTTTTCTGCTCCAACAAAATCATTGAAACTGCATGTGGAACCAACAATGTCAGAGGGTTGTAACACACAATATCTCGGGAAGCTAAAACTGCTCTCTCTGCTGCCGCTACTGCACACAGACACTTAGGCAACCCTTGTGCTACAGAATCAAGTTTGCTAGAGAAATACACCACTGGGCGCTTACGACCCCCATGCTCTTGCAGCAACACAGAAGTCATGAAACCATTTTTCTCATCCACTGTCTGAAAGAAAGGTTTGTCAGGATCTGGTAAACCCAAAGTAGGTGTTTGTGTTAAAGCAGTTTTCAAATCTGTGAAAGCAAAATCAGCTTCAGGAGTCCATTCAAATTTGTCATGAGTGGATAATCCTTTCCCATGAATTAGAGCAGATAATGGTGCCTCTCGCTCTGCATAATTTAGAATCCACTGTCTACAGTACAGTTTCGGAATTTGGCAAACTGCCTGTTTTTTCTGACTGACTTTGTGTCCCCTCTCTGCTAAGAAACACAACAACGCTATTGTGTCTTCTTTGCATGTCTCTGCATGAGGTGAACAAACCAACAAATCATCAACATATTGTACAAGTGCACTTCCCCCTGGGAAAACAAAATCTTCCAAATCAGCCTTAAGGGCCGCATTAAAAATGGTTGGAGACTCCGCGTACCCCTGGGGCAGGCGTGTCCACGTCCACATTTTACCCTTAAATGAAAACCAAACCAGTACTGGCTTTCCGGATGAACCGGAATGCTAAAAAATGCATTTGCTAGATCAATTACAGAAAAATGAGTACTATTTGCAGGTACCTGTGATATGATTGTGTGTGGATTTGGAACCTCTAGCGCACGCGGGTGAATGGCGGAGTTTACAGCTTGTAAATCCTGTACAAACCTCCATTCATCAGGCTCCCCCGGACAGCGGATTTTTTTCACCGGAAATATTGGAGTTCGGACCGGAGATTCAGGACACGGAACGATAACCCCAGCCTCAACGAGCGAGTCAAATACTGGGGTGATACCCTCTACAGCGTCACGTTTCAGAGGATACTGACATTTTTTTGGTCGGTAATCGCTTTTTGGAGTGACCACGACTGGTTGGGCAGATTTTATTAATCCGACGTCGTATTTGTTTTTTGCCCATAGACACTCAGGAATCATTGTCGACTCCCCAGTAGGAACTGAAACCCCTACACAGCTCTGGCCTGTGTGCATCTGCGGATCGACGAGCTGAACAGTGTGAAAAACAGAGACCATAGCTGTGTATGGGATTCAGAAAACCCCTGTTCCCCTGCTTCTCTGTACCCCAGCATCAGCATTTTCCCAATTTCCCAAAAGGGTACATCTATACAACCATGGACCCAAATCCATCCACTCATCCTCACAGGGCTTTGTCAGTGAAACATGGGCTATAATGCTCTCAATTCGGCACCTTTTTTCAATTACTGGATCAAACAAATGCCTCTGTGAGGGTAAGAGAAGGACCTGTGCTGCAGAACGTCCATTTTCCCAGTAAATGTAATTCAAAATCAGTTTCTCATTTAAAACCCACATGTCCCATTTTGATTCAAACTCACTGTCAGGGCCTTCAGGCACATAAGCTGTACAGTGAAGGTCCTCTGCTAATCACATCGATGTTTGTGAGGCGGTCAGTGGATATTGGAAATTTAGCTTGTACAGTGGTCAATAAGTCATCAGCTAATATTAAATTAGCCAGTTTCCACTCATAATTATACAATGGCTGGCCGCATGCCTGCTTTACCATTGCATAATCCACTGAGTCCTCCGCACAAACCTCGATGCCGTTAGAGGATGCCTTTAAAGAAATTTTCAATTTACACATTAAATCCCTTCCTAAGAGATTAATTGGACACACTTCTGAAAACAAAAATGCATGTAAGAAAGTTTCCCCTGTTTGTAAAGAACACTTTGAAGGTTCTGTGACAAATTCTGTGGTTTTGGTACCTGATACACCTATTGATGTTATTGCTTTCCGTGTAAGCTGAGGCTTTTCGGGGAAGTGTGAAGCTCTAAGAGTGGATGTAGTGGCCCCTGAATCAACTAAAAAACTAAGCTCTCTCCCTGCCACTGTCATGGTTATTCTAGGCATGGCTGTGTAAGCATTAGTTTGTGTTAATAATAAAAGTTGTTCACTTATCGTTTCTGATGTTCGTCCAGGCACTCCATCCCTGTCCAGCTCCTCTACCCCCAAGGCCTCCTCTCAGTCGAAAGGCTCCATTGCTTGCAGGGCTTGTCTCTCATCTCCATGTCTGTTGGGACAGTCTCTTATGAGGTGCTCAGGGCTTCCGCAGGCGAAACACCCTGCACCTGCCCTAGTTCTGCCATAGCCTCTTCCGCATCCTCTCCCCCTGCCTTGGCCTCCGCGCCATCCCCCACCTCTTTGATTGTGGTCCAATACCTGCTTCCACAATGCCAGCTGTGCATCAACCAGTCTGCGCTCCTCCTTTTCTCGTTGTTTATCTCTCTTGGCGTTCAGAACTTTTTCAGCATGCGCTGCATACTTATCCACCTCTTTGAGCCGGCCCACGTCCACATCTAAACAGTTGGTTTCAACACAGGCACGTAGATCTAGGCGTAATCCGCACACGAAGTGATATTTCAGCTGACTTTCCCAGGCTGTTATGTTCGCAGTTTCCCACTCCTCCATTGGTGGTCCGCCGCCTCCGTGTTTCTTTGTCACTTCCAGGAGGCGGGAAAGAAATGACCGCGCGGATTCGCCTGGTTGTTGCTTACACTCTGCAATTTGTCGCGGGTCATGGTGGTGCGGATACCTCCCTTTGATGCATAGACAAAATGCATCAAATTTGGTGAGATACGCCTGACCCAATTTTGTCCTGCTGGGTTGAATGTCCACTCCAGTCTTGAGATCTCCTTGCACTCTCGTCCAGTCAACTCCCATCCGTACGGCCGGTGCAGATGACTGCGATGAAAGGGGAGGTTCTGAGGCTGAGGTTGGTTGCATCTCGGCGGGTGGAGGAAATGCAGGTGACTGCGATGAAAGCGGAGGTTCTGAGGCTGAGGTTGGTTGCGTCTCGGCGGGTGGAGGAAATGCAGGTAACTGCGGTGAAAGCGAAGGTTCTGAGGCTGAGGTTGGTTGCGTCTCGGCGGGTGGAGGAAATGCAGGTGACTGCGGTGGGAGAGGCGGTGCTGAGGCCCTTGTCAAATTCAATATCAGCGGTGCCGGTGGACCCAGAACAGAGCCACCTCCTCACTCTGGAGGCTTCTGGTGGATGGCTGGATTTGCTCTTTTCAATCCGCCTTTTTCCCCCGCTCGGAAGACACCAGACACACGAGATATCCCGGACAACGAGCCCCCAAATTGTTACGGAAATTTTAATTAATCCAGGAATTTTAATTTCCAGGAAGGAAAATCGAGGTCTGTTGCTCAAAGAATTATTTGGGGAGAACAGAGGAATAAGACACACAGTCAAAGATTCTCTCTTATCTCACGAGTTTATTGAACAAAATCAAGTCAAACATATAGAGCCCCAGTCACGTACACCAGCAACGTTTTAACCCAAATATTCCCTTAATGGTGGAAAAATGGTGAGAATGTCCTTCAGTTCCTTCTAAACAGCTCAGGCCTGTAATTTTCCACAGGTCACTGTAACCACAACTTCAAGCACTAAGGCCTACTCTATGACTAAGAATTAACCAAGATTAATCAAAACCCCATATCTTTTGTCATTAGTTATTATAAAACATTACTCATTAGTGTTAATCTGCGTTTTTCCATTACACTGGTTAAAACCCAGTGGTGCAAAAAAACTCACTCGGAAAAAAAGGTAATGCAGAAAAAGGAGAAAAAAAAAGAAGAACTTCTCTCTCTAATGCATCTCAGCTAGAGTAGTCAGTTAAGGGAGAGCCCCAGCTCTCTCTAGAGCTCACAGTTCAGAGTCCAGCTCTTCAGGCATCGGACACTCTTATGGCTCTCTCTTAAACAGTCTTGGGCTCCTCAAGCAGGGTTCAGATAAAACAAACCCAGAACTTCCAACCAGAAGTTTTATTTTATTTCTAGTAGAAAACAATAGTTTAAGGAAAGCTATAGATTAACTCCAGCAAAGCTCAATGCCATGCCCAGAGCATGAAGAAGACCTCAGACCTCTGACCCTCAAAGTGGTGACAAGAGCTTCGGGATCAGCGACGGAGAAGAAGGCCACAATTTCCCTCAGAATGATTTTCTGAGCAGAAGAAATTCCCTCATATATTAATCTCCCTGCTCCCTCATGTATTGCTGTAATTCATTCATTATATTCTTATTCCATATCAATTGTCAGGACAGGACAGAGAGCTGACAATTGCGGATCACAGTAAACAGTTTATTGACGTAATCCAAAAGAGTAATCAAAAGGCAAGCAAGGTTCAAAAACAGGGAGCAAACAGTACCTCAGAGAATAAGCGAAAAGCGTAGTCGAAAATCAGGCAGAGTTCTAAAACCGAAGAATACAGACAGTACCAAAAGGGACGAGGCAGGAGACGTAAACCGGAATAACAAGCAAGAAGTAGGCAACAAGAAATCGTCAGACCGATAACAAGAGAATGCGTTGTAAGCTGGGATAAACCACGGCAATACTCAGCAGAGAACAATTCAGTGATAGGTGTATATATAGGGAAACAAACAGGTGTGCATGATTAGAATTCAGGTGAGGGAGACCGGTGGATAGTCATGTGACTATTGGGTGCGTTCTGGGAATTGGAGTCCTGGGATGTAGGCGTGACAGTACCCCCCCCCAAAGGCACCGGAGGAGGCCTGGAACGAGGACGGCCACGACGATGACCACCCAGCGGAACGGAGTCACCAGAGCTAGGGACAACTGCACATGCGGAGGGCTGAGACTGACGTGGGTTTCTGGATCGAGACGTGGAAAGGGACGGAGCGGGATAGGAGATTGATCCTCTAGGGCGACCTCTGGGACGGGGAGCCGGCTTCTCAGGATAGCGAGAGTGGAATGCCAACACGAGACCTGGGTCATAGACGTCCTTTGCAGGTACCCACGAATGCTCCTCTGGACCGTACCCTTCCCAATCAATAAGATACTGAAGAACCCCCCCACGTCTATGTGAATCCAGCACCTCACGCACAGCATATGTAGAAGAGTCTCCAAAGTCAACAGCCGTGGGTGGAGCATCGTCGGGCAGCAACTCATTCAAAGGACCTGGAACCACAGGTTTGAGGAGAGACACATGAAAGGAATTAGAAATACGATATTGAGCAGGTAGCTCCAATTTATAGGTAACTTAATTTTACCAGAAACACGAAAAGGACCAATATACTTGGGCAGGAGTTTCCTGCACCTCCCCTCAAACCTGATATCCTTAGTAGCCAACCACACCCTTTCCCCAATTTGGAATGACGGAGAACTCGATCTGTTCTTATTAGCCTGTTCCTTATATCGGAAAAGGGCCTCTGAGATGTGTTGATTAGTTTCCTCCCACACCTCCTCACTGCGTCTCATCCACGAGTCCACTGATGGAATTCCTGATATTACTGCAGTCCAGGGTGCCAACGGGGGTTGATAACCTAAAATACACTGAAAGGGGGTGAGTCCTGTAGTTGAGTTCACCAGAGAGTTTTGTGCTATTTCAACCCACACCAAGTATTGGGACCAGTCTTGTAGATTCTCATGGCAATACATACGTAAAACTTTTCCCAGTTCTTGATTGACCCGCTCACACTGACCATTGCTCTGGGGATGATATCCAGAGGTAAGACTAACATTCACTCCTAAATGTTCAAAGAAGGCTTTCCAAACATGTGAAGTAAACTGAGGACCTCGATCAGATAAGATATCTTCGGGAATTCCATAATGACAAAAAATATGTGTGTAAATAGCTTTAGCTGTATCCAGGGCAGTGGGTAATGATGGAAACGGTATGAACTTAACCCCCCTAGAGAACCGATCAATTACAGTGAGTACTGTAGTACTTCCTTCAGATAAAGGTAAGTCTGTGACAAAGTCAAGTGCTAAGTGTGACCAGGGACGTTCTGGAACCAGTAGAGGCATTAATTTACCTGCAGGAAGAGTTTTTGGTGTCTTTGACTGGGCACAAACTGAACACGATGCAATAAACTTATGCACATCAGCTCTTAATGTCCCCCACCAATAACGTGCAAGAATAAGCTGTGTAGTGCGTCTCTCTCCGGGGTGACCAGATGACAGGAACGAATGGGCCCAGGTAATCAACCTATCTCTAAATTCAGGCGGTACATACGTTTTACCTTCAGGACATACTTCAGGCACCCCTTTAGACCTATTTTCTTGTTCAATATGTTCATCTGATTCCCATCTAATGGCAGACACTGAAACGGAAGGAGGTAGTATAAAATCAGTGGATTGTTCACTGTTCTCCCTTAATTCATTCTGATTTATACGAGAGAGCGCATCAGCCTTAAGGTTACGACTACCTGGACGGAACGTAATGGAGAACCGAAACCGAGAGAAAAACAGTGACCACCTGGCTTGCCGAGAATTCATTCGTTTTGCAGTACGTAGATATTCTAGATTCTTGTGGTCTGTTAGAACTGTGAAAGGATGTAGAGAACCCTCTAGCCAGTGCCTCCATTCCTCCAGAGCTAATTTTACTGCTAGAAGTTCTCTATCACCGATGCCATAGTTTTGTTCCGCAGGTGATAATTTGTGTGAAAAAAAGCAATAGGGTGTAACTTAGGAAATTCTCCACTAGGTTGAGACAGTACCGCCCCTATACCCATCTCCGATGCGTCGACCTCAACAACGAAGGGAAGTTCGGGATCTGGATGCTTTAAAATGGGAGCAGTAGTGAAAGCAGTCTTGAGACAGTCAAAAGCACCCTGTGCCTGAGGAGACCAACACAACCGTTGGGGACTACCCTTCAGTAATGCAGAAAGTGGGGCTGCAATAGAACTCAAGTTCCTAATAAATCTTCTATAAAAATTTGCAAATCCTAAAAAACGTTGAAGATCTTTAAAATTTTTCGGGACTGGCCAGTTCAATACCGCCTCAACTTTTCCGGTCGTCCATAACTATACCAGACACACTGATGACATATCCTAAAAATGAAATGGTTTGCTGGTGGAATTCACATTTTTCTCCCTTAACATAAAGATTATTCTCCTTTAAACGCTGAAGCACCTGACTGACTTGAGTTATGTGTGTTTTGACATCTGGGGAGTAAATCAAGATGTCATCTATATATGCTATTACAAATTTTCCTAACATATCTCTGAATATGTCATTAATAAATTCCTGGAACACTGATGGCGCGTTTGCCAGCCCATAGCTCATCACCAAATACTCATAGCGACCTTTGGTAGTACTAAAAGCTGTTTTCCATTCGTCACCTTTCTTAATTCGAATGAGGTTGTAGGCACTACGAAGATCTAACTTAGAGAAAATTGTAGCACCTCTAAATTGCTCTAATGCGACCGGAATAAGGGGTAGGGGGTATGCAACTTTTTTAGTTATATCGTTCAGGGCATGATAGTCTATACAAGGCCTTAATCCACCATCTTTTTTCTTGACAAAGAAGAACCCAGATGCTATCGGAGGCTTAGATGATCATATAAACCCTTGTGTCAAAGCTTCTTCAACATATTCCTCCATGACTCTCTCCTCCTCCAAATTTAGGGGGTAAATATGTGATTTGGGTAAAGTAGCACCTTCTACGAGTTCTATGGCACAGTCATATGGTCTATGTGGAGGTAATTTTGTAGCTTTGGTTTTACTGAACACTTCTGAGTACTGAGAATATTCTGAGGGAATTTGTACTGATAAATTTGAATCAGGGCTCTCCACCGAAGTGGAATGGATAGAAATGTGATTAATGGCTAAACAATTGGTTTGACAGAAGGTGGACCAGGACACGATCTTGCGCTGACTCCAAGAGATAACTGGGTTATGAATTTTTAACCATGGTAATCATAAAATGATCTGAAAATCTGCCTTGGGTAATACCAGAAACGAAAGCCACTCATAATGCAGGAAACTAGTTTGGAGCTGAACAGGAACTGTCTCTTGAGAGATAAGATCTCCTCCAATGGGAAGGCCATCAAAAGCTCGGACTTGGACTTGCTTGCACAACAGTTTTGTCTTGATTTTCAGCCGGGTGATGAGGGTTTGGTGAATGAAGTTTCCTTCGGCTCCAGAATCAATTAATGCTGGAACGACAAGTGAAGTTCCTTGGCAGTACACTTTGACAGGTATGAGAAAGGATTTTGAAATTAACCCTTTTGTGGGTACACTCACCACTTTAGCATACGAAGTCTGCTATTATGTTTATACCGCGGAGGATCTGATCATATTCAACGTGATTGTACACGAAGTCCTCCCCGGATTTTGTGTCGGGACTCGCTGAGGACGTCGTGTACAATCACGTTGAATATGATCAGATCCTCCGCAGTATAAACCTAATCCACCGTGGAGACGATGCAGGCATTCCTCTTGAGAAAGCCGCATAGTGTCGCACTGCATAGGATCCGGAGGAAGACTAGGACAGGGAGTTTAACTGGAACTTTGTACCGGGCGGAAAGAAAAGCCAGGAACGGATTGACGCTTGACAATGTTTTGTCTCTGACACGGAGTCTGGGGCCGTTTCTGCAGGAGTTGGTCTAGGCGGATGGATAAAGAGATTAACTGATCCAGGGATAATCCGTCATCGCGACAAGCCAGTTCTGTAAGTATCTCTGGATTGAGACCATTCCGAAAAACATTAATTAATGCAGGTTCATTCCACCCATTTCCAGCCGCAATATTCCGAAACTCTAATGCATAAGCGGATGCTGTTCGAGCTCCTTGCTTAAGAGTGAGAAGAATCTCACCACAGGGACGTCCCTCGGTAGCATGGTCAAATACCTCACGGAATGTAGTGACAAATTCGGGGTATGTGTTATTGACAATATTGTCCCAAATTGCGGTGGCTCTCAAGTGCCTTACCAGACAGATGGGAGATCAGAAAAGCGATTTTTGCCTGATCGTTACTGGGAGGCGAATTCTCAAAAAATATAGAACATTGTAGTAAAAATCAGCTACATTTAGCCTGATCACCCTCAAAAATCTCCGGTTTACTGACAGGATAACGTGAAGTAGAACTAGCAGACACTATAGGAGGACTAGGGTTAGGGCTAGGAGCAGGAATACGGGCTATAAGGGCGTTCACGCTCTCCAACACTTGTTTAAGTTGGAGCTGTTGACTCTGTTGTTGTTGAGCGAGAGAGTCGTAATTGACGTAATCCAAAAGAGTAATCAAAAGTCAAGCAAGGTTCAAAAACAGGGAGCAAACAGTACCTCAGGGAATAAGCGAAAAGCGTAGTCGAAAATCAGGCAGAGTTCTAAAACCGAACAATACAGACAGTACCAAAAGGGACGAGGCAGGAGACGTAAACCGGAATAACAAGCAAGAAGTAGGCAACAAGAAATCGTCAGACTGATAATAAGAGAATGCATTGTAAGCTGGGATAAACCACGGCAACACTCGGCAGAGAACAGTTCAGTGATAGGGGTATATATAGGGAAACAAACAGGTGTGCGTGATTAGAATTCAGGTGAGGGAGACCGCTGGATAGTCATGTGACTATTGGGTGCGTTCTGGGAATTGGAGTCCTGGGATGTAGGCGGGACATCAATATTCATTATTTGATATTGCATTTAATAAACCAGTTGTGTGATAAAACCAATCCTTGGTTATTTGTTTGTGTGTGTGCACCTTTCTTGTACAGAATTATTACTTTTAGTATACATTACTATAATTAATTCTAGCTAATTCTGCTATATTATATGTAAAGTCATCCAACATGACCTATTTGTCCAAGCTAAAATTGGACTGGTAAAGACACTACATATTACTTAATGGCTCCCAAACGTAAAGCTTAACAAAATGAATTAAATAATAAATTATTAATTCAATAATAAGAATTATCATTGACTCCACTATGTAGTATTAATGCTGCAGCAACGTGGGGCATAATTATTTTACTACAACTACATTTTATGAGGTTATTGGAGTAATAATGTAAACATGAGTGTGTTATCCTCAGCTTTATTAACTCTTTGGAGGATTGAAAAGTATCCTTGGTTATGCCAAGGATTGATTAACAGCTTAGAGGTTGGAATGACTACAAAGTAAATTTAATTCAGTTATGGTGGCTATGCAACGAGAAAGTGATAATATGACTATGGCTGCTGTTCAACGTGAAAGCTGTAACTGTGGTTTTCTTCCTCACATGGGGTGCTGGAAATGACTTGAGTATAATACTTGTAAATATTTAGGCCTACTTTATTTGTAAATATATATGTCTGTTTTCTGTTTGAAATTATTATAGAAGTGTTTGTCTCAGTGTTGTGGAGAAAATATGAGGGGTTAAATTAAATTGTGGTGCACATGTTATTGCTTTACCCAGCCTTCTAGGCTCTTAGCAAGTCTTATCTTTTCACCCTCCATTCCTGATTCTCTCACTTTGTGTGTTTGTCTCTGTGTTAACTATAATGGAGCAGGGCAGAGTTGAAATGTAAAAAAACAAAATTTCTAAAGTTGTTGAAAGACCAACTACTGAGAAACATGGTTCTGCACCTACAGAAAAATTAAATCAAAGCAGAACAGGCAAAGGGTAAAAAAAATGAGCTTTTCATTGACGTTAATAGGCTGAAATCAGAAATTTCTCAGTTGAAACAAGTGGTGAGAGAAGCTAACCTGGTGACTGCTGCATCTAAAATGCCTGACAATTTCACTGCTCAATACCAATCATCAGGAGCAAAAAAGATGCATCAGAAACCCTTGTATCCAATCAAAGAACTTAAACAAGCTGAGGCAGCAATCTGTGAGCATCAGGAACTAACAGCTCAGATGGCTTTTCGTGCTGATTTTTAAAGTGATTCAGAAGATTCACATGATGAATTAACTGACACTGAATCTTATTCAGAATCATCTGAGGAGGATCAAATTTCCGGTTCTCATACTCACACAGTCTCAGTCAAAGTGAAACCAATGAAATCTGATGCTAAGGCTAAAAGACTAGCTCGAATCAAGATAAAGCATAAAACAATCACAGTTCAAAGTGATTAAAGTTATACTCATCCACAACCAAATCCAAAACCTGACCCTGTTGATGAAGATGCTGGAGGAGGTTCATCATCTCAGGCAAAACAAAAAGGGGATGAGGGATTAGAACAAGCATCTAGACTACAAGTTCAAAGGAGAAAGAAAGTATGTTATAAAACCAGGTACCTCCCACTCCTGATTTGATTGACAAATAGTCAAAAACATTGCCAAATATTTATAGAAGCCCAAAAAAATCATGGGACATTAAAATGCCTGAAGCATATTTATCATCTTAATCCTTTTGATGGTTTGATGATCTTGTGTGTCCTGTTGAAAGGCAGAGTGGACATAGTTACCTGATCAAGTGAATCATGTTGTAGGAACCAAGGATGAAAGTTGTGATGAAGGATGGGAATCTATCAGACTCTTTCTGATAGCCCTGAAACCAGAAGAGATTGACTGGAACAAAATTGCCTAAGGTACACAGAATGTCAACCAAACAGTAAGAGACTATGAAGAACGATTTAAACAAATATGGTTGGAGCATGCTTCTATCAACACTGAGTCAGACTCTCTGGATGAAATCACTGCCCCTCCCCTTAGGAGTGGATTTATCAATGGCTTGAGACCAGAAATTGCTGTTGCTCTGAAAACACAATACACAGGATGGGATGAACGAACAAAAGGTTTGGAGATGTTGTACAATGGGCATGTGATATTGAGATGGCTCAAGAACTGAGAATTAGAGTGCTGAAGCTTAGTGGACCTGCAAATGCAAAGCAGTCCCAGGGAAGTAAAGGGAAAACAAGTGAACAAGGAGACCCTCAGGCAAATGGTAATTTTTCCAACAAGAAAGGGAAGAAATTCAGAAACTGTGGAATTACTGTCATTACAGTCATTACAACACAGTCATTACTGTGGAAAACAAGAACATTGAAGTTCAAAGATCAACAAAATGCAACTTCTAATGATTGATGACCTTATTGGAAAGGTCAAACAACTGTCTCCAGAGCAGACCTGATGAATTCAGCACTTCAAGGAAACTAGATGATCCTTCTCCGCAGCCTCTGCTAGCAGCCTTACAACAAAATGCAGAAGGCTTTTATGTGTGTGCAACTATCAACAATCATGACATGAACTTCCTTTTAGATACTGGCGCTAAAATAACTATCACTTAAAAACTATCAAAACAACTTAACCTGCCATGAACCAATCCCTGCATTAAGGCTACGGCAGTTGGTGGTGGAAATATAAGCATTAAATAGACCCAGCCTGTTATGATGACAATTGGACCTTACAACATGAAAACTAGCATTTGAGTAGGTGGAATTTATTGCCTACTGGGCTTGGATGCATTGGTGCATTTGAACTTAACTCTGTGTATTGAAGAAGGCAAGGTCACCTAGCTACTGAGAAGCCTACGGAAAAATGATCTCAGAGCAATGTGGTCAACAGATAAAAATTATTGTGGGCTTTTGAACATGCCTGCAGTTCATCTGCCGGGAGCAGCACCACCTTGCACCAGACAATACCCAATTAATGGAGACTCAATTGATGGTATCAAATCAATCATTGAACAGCTTAATGCTTGAAGGGTTCCCATCAAAACCCAAAGTGTATCTAATAGTGCAGTGTGTGGCCAGTGAATAAATCTAATGGAAACTGGTGGCTAATGATTGATTATTTTGAAGCTATTATTGAAAAGCTGTCACGGTTGGGCAGGACAGACAAGGGAGGTGGACATAAACGCAAGGAATCTTTTATTTAACAGGACCAAAAACAAAACAAACACGAGCAAGGAGTTTCGCAAACTAACCACACGAACGAAACAGGAACAGACAGACAACCGAGAACAGTGGTAGACATGGGAGATGCAGAGAAAGCGAAACACACATCTACATACACACAAACCGACCAGGGAACACTGAAACAAAGGGACGAAGTCCTATGGGCTGATATAGGGACACGAAGAGAAGCGGCCGGGGCCACAGTCACAGGAACAGAACTGGCGGGGGAAACCGCCAGCACAGGAATAGAAGCGGTAGGGGACATCGCCAGCACAGGAACAGAAGCGGCGGGGGACGCCACCGGCACAGGAACAGAAGCGGCGGGGGACGCCACCGGCACAGGAACAGAAGTGGCAGGGGACGCCGCCTTCACTGGATCAGGAGCGCCATGGGACGCCGCCTTCACTGGATCAGGAGCGGGGTGGGACGCCACCTTCACTGGATCAGGAGCGGCGTGGGACGCCACCTTCACTGGATCAGGAACGGCATGGGACGCCACCTTCACTGGATCAACACCTTCACCTCTTCTGCCTTGAGGTTCGAGGCTAACAGCACCAACCCTCAGCAACCCCCCAAAATCTTCCCCGGACCTGAAGGGGCAGTCCTCTGGCGAGGGGAAAACTGCAGCACGCTGCTTCCGCCGACTCCGTTGTTTACGGGGTGTGGAGGACTCCTTAGCCTCCACAACATACCCTGCTGAAGTGTCAGGACCCGAACTGAATGGAGTGCGCCTAATCGCACACCTAGCAAACGGATTCATTGCTATGTCCATTTTTAGCTGTTCGGTTCTTCTGTCATGGTTGGGCAGGACAGACAAGGGAGGTGGACATAAACGCAAGGAATCTTTTATTTAACAGGAACAAAAACAACACAAACACAAGCAAGGAGTTTCATAAACTAACCACACGAACGAATCAGGAACAGGCAGACAACTGAGAACAGGGCTAGACATGGTAGACACAGAGAAAGAGAAACAGCAAAAACAGAAATCAGCATTTAAAGTGCTGAAGAAATCCCTGTGTAAAGCACCTGCAATGGGTATTCCTAACATTGAGAATCCATTCACTCTGTTTGTCAATTGAATGTAGTGGCTTCATGACAGCTATATTGACAAAAGATCATAGTGGTGAGCAACATCCAGTGGGCCATTACTCAGCAAAATTGGACCATGTAGCTCAGGGTTTTGGGCCATGTTTGAGAGCATTCACACAATTTATCTGGCAGTAAAAATGATGGTTGGACTGGTACTTGACCAAAAGCTAACAGTGAAATGTTCTCATGCTGTTCATGCTCTGCTGACAATGAGCAAGATCTGCAAGTTAACCCTCTCCATTATTATTCAAAAGGGCTTGATCAAGGCAGCCTGTCTTCCTGATCAAGCCATGGAATTTCTACATTAAAATAAATCAAATCTCTTTCCCCAGGTTCTATATGGAAAGGATATTACACTAAGACTTCACGTGACAATTAAATTGATACCAAAGAGAAGGAGAATGAATTTAGGACAACTGTGCTGCCATATGGAAGAAGAGCACCCTCAAGTGGTCGCCCTGAGCTACAACCCCACGAGGCATCAAAATAAGTCTGATGCACTGTTCTGTTGAAATCCCTGATATAACCTAACCTAGATTTGTAAAAATGAATGTGTTTTTATTTCTATTTTCACAAGTGCCTCTTGGTTGAAAACAGTTTGACGACTTTCATAACTTGTGATAGCATGACTTTGGAAGAAACCCTTCCTTTATTTCATGTATTATTCTGTATTCTGTATTGTAGTTAAAATATTCTGTATTGTAGTTAAAACTGTTTTGTATATGCTATGTACAACACTCTGTGGAACAACACACTTCGGCTCGCTCAGGGTGTTCTTGGCTTCAGAGATCCAACTATGTTTCTCAACCATGGTGGCTAAGATTTTCAGTCTGAGAAATCTGAGGGCCTATTTAAAGCACTGAATTCAAATGGCCAACAGAGGTCGCTCTATGGCCTAGACTGTCTATTCCAATTGTGGGTGTCTCTGTAGCAGTCACGTGATACAGCTGAGAGGTTGTTTTTTTTTTATTTATTTTTTTTTTATTTTTTATTTTTCTCCACACTGAGCAGAGCTTAGATCGTGCAAGTCAGAAAACTCTCCCATAAAACACTCAGAGAAAGAGACAGATTGTTTTTCGGCCAGGTTTAACATGATAACATATCCTATGAAGTGACTAAACTTCTCAAGGATGGCGAAGAAAGCTCTAATTCCCGCCATTTTTTGTTAATTCACCATGAATTAAAAGAATAGACATGTACAGGCCTATTTAAAACACTGAATTCAACTGGCCAGTAGAGGTCGCTGTGTAGCTTTGACTGCCTATTCCAATTGTGGGTGTCTCTATAGCTGTCACGTGATACAACTGAAAAGTTTTTTTTTTTTTTAATTGATTTATTTATTTATATGATATTGTATTTCACAGGGTCAGGGGGCCCTAGGGTCCCGCTGCGCTCCGCCTTCGGCTCGCTCAGGGTGTTCTTGGCTTCAGAGATCCAACTATGTTTCTCAAACATGGTGGCTAAAATTTTCAGTCTGAGGGCCTATTTAAAGCACTGAATTCAAATGACCAACAGAGGTCGCTCTATGGCCTAGACTGCCTATTCCAATTGTGGGTGCCTCTATAGCTGTCACGTGGTACAGCTGACAGGATTTTTTTTTTTTTGCCACACTGGGCGGAGCTTAGATCGCGCTAGTCAGAAAACTCTCCCAAAAAACACTCAGAGAAAGAGACAGATTGTTTTTCGGACAGGTTTAACACGATAACATATCCTATGAAGTGACTAAACTTCTCAAGGATGGCGAAGAAAGCTCTAATTCCCGCCATTTTTTGTTAATTCACCATGAATTAAAAGAATAGACATGTACAGGCCTATTTAAAACACTGAATTCAACTGGCCAGCAGAGGTCGCTGTGTAGCTTTGACTGCCTATTCCATTTGTGGGTGTCTCTATAGTTGTCACGTGATACAACTGAAAAGTTTTTTTTTTTTTTAAATTGATTTATATGATATTGTATTTCACAGGGTCAGGGGGCCCTAGGGTCCCGCTTCGCTCCGCTTGCCTTCGGCTCGCTCAGGGTGTTCTTGGCTTCAGAGATCCAACTATGTTTCTCAAACATGGTGGCTAAAATTTTCAGTCTGAGGGCCTATTTAAAGCACTGAATTCAAATGGCCAACAGAGGTCGCTCTATGGCCTAGACTGCCTATTCCAATTGTGGGTGTCTATGTAGAAGTCACGTGTTACAGCTGAAAGATTTTTTTTTTTTTTTTATTTGCCACACTGAGCGGAGCTTAGATCGCGCAAATCAGAAAACTCTCCCAAAAAACACTCAGAGAAAGAGACAGATTGTTTTTCGGACAGGTTTAACATGATAACATATCCTATGAAGTGACTAAACTTCTCAAGGATGGCGAAGAAAGCTCTAATTCCCGCCATTTTTTGTTAATTCACCATGAATTAAAAGAATAGACATGTACAGGCCTATTTAAGACACTGAATTCAACTGGCCAGCAGAGGTCGCTGTGTGGATTAGACTGCCTATTCCAATTGTGGGTGCCTCTATAGCTGTCACGTGGTACAGCTGAAAGGATTTTTTTTTTTTTTGCCACACTGGGCGGAGCTTAGATTGCGCAAGTCAGAAAACTCTCCCAAAAAAACACTCAGAGAAAGAGACAGATTGTTTTTCAGACAGGTTTAACACGATAACATATCCTATGAAGTGACTAAACTTCTCAAGGATGGCGAAGAAAGCTCTAATTCCCGCCATTTTTTGTTAATTCACCATGAATTAAAAAAATAGACATTTTCAGGCCTATTTAAGACACTGAATTCAACTGGCCAGCAGAGGTCGCTGTGTGGATTAGACTGCCTATTCCAATTGTGGGTGCCTCTATAGCTGTCACGTGGTACAGCTGAAAGGATTTTTTTTTTTTTTTCCACACTGGGCGGAGCTTAGATCGCGCAAGTCAGAAAACTCTCCCAAAAAAACACTCAGAGAAAGAGACAGATTGTTTTTCAGACAGGTTTAACACGATAACATATCCTATGAAGTGACTAAACTTCTCAAGGATGGCGAAGAAAGCTCTAATTCCCGCCATTTTTTGTTAATTCACCATGAATTAAAAGAATAGACATGTACAGGCCTATTTAAGACACTGAATTCAACTGGCCAGCAGAGGTCGCTGTGTGGATTAGACTGCCTATTCCAATTGTGGGTGCCTCTATAGCTGTCATGTGGTACAGCTGACAGGATTTTTTTTTTTTTTGCCACACTGGGCGGAGCTTAGATCGTGCAAGTCAGAAAACTCTCCCAAAAAACACTCAGAGAAAGAGACAGATTGTTTTTCGGACAGGTTTAACATGATAACATATCCTATGAAGTGACTAAACTTCTCAAGGATGGCGAAGAAAGCTCTAATTCCCGCCATTTTTTGTTAATTCACCATGAATTAAAAGAATAGACATGTACAGGCCTATTTAAGACACTGAATTCAACTGGCCAGCAGAGGTCGCTGTGTGGATTAGACTGCCTATTCCAATTGTGGGTGCCTCTATAGCTGTCATGTGGTACAGCTGACAGGATTTTTTTTTTTTTTGCCACACTGGGCGGAGCTTAGATCGTGCAAGTCAGAAAACTCTCCCAAAAAACACTCAGAGAAAGAGACAGATTGTTTTTCGGACAGGTTTAACATGATAACATATCCTATGAAGTGACTAAACTTCTCAAGGATGGCGAAGAAAGCTCTAATTCCCGCCATTTTTTGTTAATTCACCATGAATTAAAAGAATAGACATGTACAGGCCTATTTAAGACACTGAATTCAACTGGCCAGCAGAGGTCGCTGTGTGGATTAGACTGCCTATTCCAATTGTGGGTGCCTCTATAGCTGTCACGTGGTACAGCTGACAGGATTTTTTTTTTTTTTGCCACACTGGGCGGAGCTTAGATCGCGCAAGTCAGAAAACTCTCCCAAAAAACACTCAGAGAAAGAGACAGATTGTTTTTCGGACAGGTTAAACATGATAACATATCCTATGAAGTGACTAAACTTCTCAAGGATGGCGAAGAAAGCTCTAATTCCCGCCATTTTTTGTTAATTCACCATGAATTAAAAGAATAGACATGTACAGGCCTATTTAAGAAACTGAATTCAACCTGATAGCAGAGGTCGCTGTGTAGCTTTGACTGCCTATTCCAGTTGTGGGTGTCTCTATAGCTGTCACGTGATACAACTGAAAAGTTTTTTTTTTTTTAAATTGATTTATTTATATGATATTGTATTTCACAGGGTCAGGGGGCCCTAGGGTCCCGCTCCGCCTTCGGCGGAGGCCTGAGGGGGCCCTAGGGTCCCGCTCCAAGCCCGCCTGAGCCCGGCTCGCTCAGGGTGTTCTTGGCTTCAGAGATCCAACTATGTTTCTCAAACATGGTGGCTAAAATTTTCAGTCTGAGGGCCTATTTAAAGCACTGAATTCAAATGGCCAACAGAGGTCGCTCTATGGCCTAGACTGCCTATTCCAATTGTGGGTGTCTACGTAGAAGTCACGTGTTTCAGCTGAAAGATTTTTTTTTTTTTTTATTTGCCACACTGAGCGGAGCTTAGATCGCGCAAATCAGAAAACTCTCCCAAAAAACACTCAGAGAAAGAGACAGATTGTTTTTCGGACAGGTTTAACACGATAACATATCCTATGAAGTGACTAAACTTCTCAAGGATGGCGAAGAAAGCTCTAATTCCCGCCATTTTTTGTTAATTCACCATGAATTAAAAAAATAGACATTTTCAGGCCTATTTAAGACACTGAATTCAACTGGCCAGCAGAGGTCGCTGTGTGGATTAGACTGCCTATTCCAATTGAGGGTGCCTCTATAGCTGTCACGTGGTACAGCTGAGAGGATTTTTTTTTTTTTTTGCCACACTGGGCGGAGATTAGATCGCGCAAGTCAGAAAACTCTCCCAAAAAACACTCAGAGAAAGAGACAGATTGTTTTTCAGACAGGTTTAACACGATAACATATCCTATGAAGTGACTAAACTTCTCAAGGATGGCGAAGAAAGCTCTAATTCCCGCCATTTTTTGTTAATTCACCATGAATTAAAAGAATAGACATGTACAGGCCTATTTAAGACACTGAATCAAGGATGGCGAAGAAAGCTCTAATTCCCGCCATTTTTTGTTAATTCACCATGAATTAAAAGAATAGACATGTACAGGCCTATTTAAGACACTGAATTCAACTGGACAGCAGAGGTTGCTGTGTAGCTTTGACTGCCTATTCCAGTTGTGGGTGTCTCTATAGCTGTCACGTGATACAACTGAAAAGTTTTTTTTTTTTTTTAATTGATTTATTTATTTATATGATATTGTATTTCACAGGGTCAGGGGGCCCTAGGGCCCCTCTCCGCTCCGCCTTCGGCGGAGGCCTGAGGGGGCCCTAGGGCCCCGCTCCGCCTTCGGCGGAGGCCTGAGGGGACCCTAGGGTCCCGCTCCAAGCCCGCCTGAGCCCGGCTCGCTCAGGGTGTTCTTGGCTTCAGAGATCCAACTATGTTTCTCAAACATGGTGGCTAAAATTTTCAGTCTGAGGGCCTATTTAAAGCACTGAATTCAAATGGCCAACAGAGGTCGCTCTATGGCCTAGACTGCCTATTCCAATTGTGGGTGTCTATGTAGAAGTCACGTGTTACAGCTGAAAGATTTTTTTTTTTTTTTTATTTGCCACACTGAGCGGAGCTTAGATCGCGCAAATCAGAAAACTCTCCCAAAAAACACTCAGAGAAAGAGACAGATTGTTTTTCGGACAGGTTTAACACGATAACATATCCTATGAAGTGACTAAACTTCTCAAGGATGGCGAAGAAAGCTCTAATTCCCGCCATTTTTTGTTAATTCACCATGAATTAAAAAAATAGACATTTTCAGGCCTATTTAAGACACTGAATTCAACTGGCCAGCAGAGGTCGCTGTGTGGATTAGACTGCCTATTCCAATTGAGGGTGCCTCTATAGCTGTCACGTGGTACAGCTGAGAGGATTTTTTTTTTTTTTTTGCCACACTGGGCGGAGATTAGATCGCGCAAGTCAGAAAACTCTCCCAAAAAACACTCAGAGAAAGAGACAGATTGTTTTTCAGACAGGTTTAACACGATAACATATCCTATGAAGTGACTAAACTTCTCAAGGATGGCGAAGAAAGCTCTAATTCCCGCCATTTTTTGTTAATTCACCATGAATTAAAAGAATAGACATGTACAGGCCTATTTAAGACACTGAATCAAGGATGGCGAAGAAAGCTCTAATTCCCGCCATTTTTTGTTAATTCACCATGAATTAAAAGAATAGACATGTACAGGCCTATTTAAGACACTGAATTCAACTGGACAGCAGAGGTTGCTGTGTAGCTTTGACTGCCTATTCCAGTTGTGGGTGTCTCTATAGCTGTCACGTGATACAACTGAAAAGTTTTTTTTTTTTTTTAATTGATTTATTTATTTATATGATATTGTATTTCACAGGGTCAGGGGGCCCTAGGGCCCCTCTCCGCTCCGCCTTCGGCGGAGGCCTGAGGGGGCCCTAGGGTCCCGCTCCGCCTTCGGCGGAGGCCTGAGGGGGCCCTAGGGTCCCGCTCCAAGCCCGCCTGAGCCCGGCTCGCTCAGGGTGTTCTTGGCTTCAGAGATCCAACTATGTTTCTCAAACATGGTGGCTAAAATTTTCAGTCTGAGGGCCTATTTAAAGCACTGAATTCAAATGGCCAACAGAGGTCGCCCTATGGCCTAGACTGCCTATTCCAATTGTGGGTGTCTATGTAGAAGTCACGTGTTACAGCTGAAAGATTTTTTTTTTTTTTTTATTTGCCACACTGAGCGGAGCTTAGATCGCGCAAATCAGAAAACTCTCCCAAAAAACACTCAGAGAAAGAGACAGATTGTTTTTCGGACAGGTTTAACACGATAACATATCCTATGAAGTGACTAAACTTCTCAAGGATGGCGAAGAAAGCTCTAATTCCCGCCATTTTTTGTTAATTCACCATGAATTAAAAAAATAGACATTTTCAGGCCTATTTAAGACACTGAATTCAACTGGCCAGCAGAGGTCGCTGTGTGGATTAGACTGCCTATTCCAATTGAGGGTGCCTCTATAGCTGTCACGTGGTACAGCTGAGAGGATTTTTTTTTTTTTTTGCCACACTGGGCGGAGATTAGATCGCGCAAGTCAGAAAACTCTCCCAAAAAACACTCAGAGAAAGAGACAGATTGTTTTTCAGACAGGTTTAACACGATAACATATCCTATGAAGTGACTAAACTTCTCAAGGATGGCGAAGAAAGCTCTAATTCCCGCCATTTTTTGTTAATTCACCATGAATTAAAAGAATAGACATGTACAGGCCTATTTAAGACACTGAATCAAGGATGGCGAAGAAAGCTCTAATTCCCGCCATTTTTTGTTAATTCACCATGAATTAAAAGAATAGACATGTACAGGCCTATTTAAGACACTGAATTCAACTGGACAGCAGAGGTTGCTGTGTAGCTTTGACTGCCTATTCCAGTTGTGGGTGTCTCTATAGCTGTCACGTGATACAACTGAAAAGTTTTTTTTTTTTTTTAATTGATTTATTTATTTATATGATATTGTATTTCACAGGGTCAGGGGGCCCTAGGGCCCCTCTCCGCTCTGCCTTCGGCGGAGGCCTGAGGGGGCCCTAGGGTCCCGCTCCGCCTTCGGCGGAGGCCTGAGGGGGCCCTAGGGTCCCGCTCCGCCTTCGGCGGAGGCCTGAGGGGGCCCTAGGGTCCCGCTCCGCCTTCGGCGGAGGCCTGAGGGGGCCCTAGGGTCCCGCTCCGCCTTCGGCGGAGGCCTGAGGGGGCCCTAGGGTCCCGCTCCAAGCCCGCCTGAGCCCGGCTCGCTCAGGGTGTTCTTGGCTTCAGAGATCCAACTATGTTTCTCAAACATGGTGGCTAAAATTTTCAGTCTGAGGGCCTATTTAAAGCACTGAATTCAAATGGCCAACAGAGGTCGCTCTATGGCCTAGACTGCCTATTCCAATTGTGGGTGTCTATGTAGAAGTCACGTGTTACAGCTGAAAGATTTTTTTTTTTTTTTTATTTGCCACACTGAGCGGAGCTTAGATCGCGCAAATCAGAAAACTCTCCCAAAAAACACTCAGAGAAAGAGACAGATTGTTTTTCGGACAGGTTTAACACGATAACATATCCTATGAAGTGACTAAACTTCTCAAGGATGGCGAAGAAAGCTCTAATTCCCGCCATTTTTTGTTAATTCACCATGAATTAAAAGAATAGACATGTACAGGCCTATTTAAGACACTGAATTCAACTGGCCAGCAGAGGTCGCTGTGTGGATTAGACTGCCTATTCCAATTGTGGGTGCCTCTATAGCTGTCACGTGGTACAGCTGAAAGGATTTTTTTTTTTTTGCCACACTGGGCGGAGCTTAGATCGCGCAAGTCAGAAAACTCTCCCAAAAAAACACTCAGAGAAAGAGACAGATTGTTTTTCAGACAGGTCTAACACGATAACATATCCTATGAAGTGACTAAACTTCTCAAAGATGGCGAAGAAAGCTCTAATTCCCGCCATTTTTTGTTAATTCACCATGAATTAAAAGAATAGACATGTACAGGCCTATTTAAGACACTGAATTCAACTGGCCAGCAGAGGTCGCTGTGTGGATTAGACTGCCTATTCCAATTGTGGGTGCCTCTATAGCTGTCACGTGGTACAGCTGACAGGATTTTTTTTTTTTTGCCACACTGGGCGGAGCTTAGATCGCGCAAGTCAGAAAACTCTCCCAAAAAACACTCAGAGAAAGAGACAGATTGTTTTTCGGACAGGTTTAACATGATAACATATCCTATGAAGTGACTAAACTTCTCAAGGATGGCGAAGAAAGCTCTAATTCCCGCCATTTTTTGTTAATCCACCATGAATTAAAAGAATAGACATGTACAGGCCTATTTAAGACACTGAATTCAACTGGACAGCAGAGGTTGCTGTGTAGCTTTGACTGCCTATTCCAGTTGTGGGTGTCTCTATAGCTGTCACGTGATACAACTGAAAAGTTTTTTTTTTTTTTAATTGATTTATTTATTTATATGATATTGTATTTCACAGGGTCAGGGGGCCCTAGGGTCCCGCTCCGCCTTCGGCGGAGGCCTGAGGGGGCCCTAGGGTCCCGCTCCAAGCCCGCCTGAGCCCGGCTCGCTCAGGGTGTTCTTGGCTTCAGAGATCCAACTATGTTTCTCAAACATGGTGGCTAAAATTTTCAGTCTGAGGGCCTATTTAAAGCACTGAATTCAAATGGCCAACAGAGGTCGCTCTATGGCCTAGACTGCCTATTCCAATTGTGGGTGTCTATGTACAAGTCACGTGTTACAGCGGAAAGATTTTTTATTTTTTTTTATTTGCCACACTGAGCGGAGCTTAGATCCCGCAAATCAGAAAACTCTCCCAAAAAACACTCAGAGAAAGAGACAGATTGTTTTTCGGACAGGTTTAACACGATAACATATCCTATGAAGTGACTAAACTTCTCAAGGATGGCGAAGAAAGCTCTAATTCCCGCCATTTTTTGTTAATTCACCATGAATTAAAAAAATAGACATTTTCAGGCCTATTTAAGACACTGAATTCAACTGGCCAGCAGAGGTCGCTGTGTGGATTAGACTGCCTATTCCAATTGAGGGTGCCTCTATAGCTGTCACGTGGTACAGCTGAGAGGATTTTTTTTTTTTTTTGCCACACTGGGCGGAGATTAGATCGCGCAAGTCAGAAAACTCTCCCAAAAAACACTCAGAGAAAGAGACAGATTGTTTTTCAGACAGGTTTAACACGATAACATATCCTATGAAGTGACTAAACTTCTCAAGGATGGCGAAGAAAGCTCTAATTCCCGCCATTTTTTGTTAATTCACCATGAATTAAAAGAATAGACATGTACAGGCCTATTTAAGACACTGAATTCAACTGGCCAGCAGAGGTCGCTGTGTGGATTAGACTGCCTATTCCAATTGTGGGTGCCTCTATAGCTGTCACGTGGTACAGCTGACAGGATTTTTTTTTTTTTTGCCACACTGGGCGGAGATTAGATCGCGCAAGTCAGAAAACTCTCCCAAAAAACACTCAGAGAAAGAGACAGATTGTTTTTCGGACAGGTTTAACATGATAACATATCCTATGAAGTGACTAAACTTCCCAAGGATGGCGAAGAAAGCTCTAATTCCCGCCATTTTTTGTTAATTCACCATGAATTAAAAGAATAGACATGTACAGGCCTATTTAAGACACTGAATTCAACTGGCCAGCAGAGGTCGCTGTGTGGATTAGACAGCCTATTCCAATTGTGGGTGTCTCTATAGCTGTCACGTGATACAGCTGAAAGATTTTTTTTTTTTTTGCCACACTGAGCGGAGCTTAGATCGCGCAAGTCAGAAAACTCTCCCAAAAAACACTCAGAGAAAGAGACAGATTGTTTTTCGGACAGGTTTAACACGATTACGTATCCTATGAAGTGACTAAACTTCTCAAGGATGGCGAAGAAAGCTCTAATTCCCGCCATTTTTTGTTAATTCACCATGAATTAAAAGAATAGACATGTACAGGCCTATTTAAAACACTGAATTCAACTGGCCAGCAGAGGTCGCTGTGTAGCTTTAACTGCCTATTCCAATTGTGGGTGTCTCTATAGCTGTCACGTGATACAACTGAAAAGTTTAATTTTTTTTTAATTGATTTATTTATTTATATGATATTGTATTTCACAGGGCCTGAGGGGGCCCTAGGGTCCCGCTCCAAGCCCGCCTGAGCCCGGCATCGCTCCGCTCGCCTTCGGCTCGCTCAGGGTGTTCTTGGCTTCAGAGATCCAACTATGTTTCTCAAACATGGTGGCTAAAAATTTCAGTCTGAGGGCCTATTTAAAACACTGAATTCAAATGACCAACAGAGGTCGCTCCATGGCCTAGACTGCCTATTCCAATTGTGGGTGTCTCTGTAGCAGTCACGTGATACAGCTGAAAGATTTTTTTTTTTTTTTTTTTTTTGCCACACTGAGCGGAGCTAATATCGCGCAAGTCAGAAAACTCTCCCAAAAAACACTCAGAGAAAGAGACAGATTGTTTTTCGGACAGGTTTAACATGATAACGTATCCTATGAAGTGACTAAACTTCTCAAGGATGGCGAAGAAAGCTCTAATTCCCGCCATTTTTTGTTAATTCACCATGAATTAAAAGAATAGACATGTACAGGCCTATTTAAGACACTGAATTCAACTGGCCAGCAGAGGTCGCTGTGTGGACTAGACTGCCTATTCCAATTGTGGGTGTCTCTATAGCTGTCACGTGATACAGCTGAAAGATTTTTTTTTTTTTTGCCACACTGAGCGGAGCTTAGATCGCGCAAGTCAGAAAACTCTCCCAAAAAACACTCAGAGAAAGAGACAGATTGTTTTTCGGACAGGTTTAACACGATTACGTATCCTATGAAGTGACTAAACTTCTCAAGGATGGCGAAGAAAGCTCTAATTCCCGCCATTTTTTGTTAATTCACCATGAATTAAAAGAATAGACATGTACAGGCCTATTTAAAGCACTGAATTCAACTGGCCAGCAGAGGTCGCTGTGTAGCTTTAACTGCCTATTCCAATTGTGGGTGTCTCTATAGCTGTCACGTGATACAACTGAAAAGTTTAATTTTTTCTTAATTGATTTATTTATTTATATGATATTGTATTTCACAGGGTCAGGGGGCCCTAGGGTCCCGCTCCAAGCCCGCCTGAGCCCGGCATCGCTCCGCTCGCCGTCGGCTCGCTCAGGGTGTTCTTGGCTTCAGAGATCCAACTATGTTTCTCAAACATGGTGGCTAAAATTTTCAGTCTGAGGGCCTATTTAAAACACTGAATTCAAATGGCCAACAGAGGTCGCTCTATGGCCTAGACTGCCTATTCCAATTGTGGGTGTCTCTGTAGCAGTCACGTGATACAGCTGAAAGATTTTTTTTTTTTTTTTTTTTTGCCACACTGAGCGGAGCTAATATCGCGCAAGTCAGAAAACTCTCCCAAAAAACACTCAGAGAAAGAGACAGATTGTTTTTCGGACAGGTTTAACATGATAACATATCCTATGAAGTTACTAAACTTCTCAAGGATGGCGAAGAAAGCTCTAATTCCCGCCATTTTTTGTTAATTCACCATGAATTAAAAGAATAGACATGTACAGGCCTATTTAAGACACTGAATTCAACTGGCCAGCAGAGGTCGCTGTGTGGATTAGACTGCCTATTCCAATTGTGGGTGCCTCTATAGCTGTCACGTGGTACAGCTGACAGGATTTTTTTTTTTTTTTTTGCCACACTGGGCGAAGCTTAGATCGCGCAAGTCAGAAAACTCTCCCAAAAAACACTCAGAGAAAGAGACAGATTGTTTTTCGGACAGGTTTAACATGATAACGTATCCTATGAAGTGACTAAACTTCTCAAGGATGGCGAAAAAAGCTCTAATTCCCGCCATTTTTTGTTAATTCACCATGAATTAAAAGAATAGACATGTACAGGCCTATTTAAGACACTGAATTCAACTGGCCAGCAGAGGTCGCTGTGTGGACTAGACTGCCTATTCCAATTGTGGGTGTCTCTATAGCTGTCACGTGATACAGCTGAAAGATTTTTTTTTTTTTTGCCACACTGAGCGGAGCTTAGATCGCGCAAGTCAGAAAACTCTCCCAAAAAACACTCAGAGAAAGAGACAGATTGTTTTTCGGACAGGTTTAACACGATTACGTATCCTATGAAGTGACTAAACTTCTCAAGGATGGCGAAGAAAGCTCTAATTCCCGCCATTTTTTGTTAATTCACCATGAATTAAAAGAATAGACATGTACAGGCCTATTTAAAGCACTGAATTCAACTGGCCAGCAGAGGTCGCTGTGTAGCTTTAACTGCCTATTCCAATTGTGGGTGTCTCTATAGCTGTCACGTGATACAACTGAAAAGTTTAATTTTTTCTTAATTGATTTATTTATTTATATGATATTGTATTTCACAGGGTCAGGGAGCCCTAGGGTCCCGCTCCAAGCCCGCCTGAGCCCGGCATCGCTCCGCTCGCCTTCGGCTCGCTCAGGGTGTTCTTGGCTTCAGAGATCCAACTATGTTTCTCAAACATGGTGGCTAAAATTTTCAGTCTGAGGGCCTATTTAAAACACTGAATTCAAATGGCCAACAGAGGTCGCTCTATGGCCTAGACTGCCTATTCCAATTGTGGGTGTCTCTGTAGCAGTCACGTGATACAGCTGAAAGATTTTTTTTTTTTTTTTTCGCCACACTGAGCGGAGCTAATATCGCGCAAGTCAGAAAACTCTCCCAAAAAACACTCAGAGAAAGAGACAGATTGTTTTTCGGACAGGTTTAACATGATAACATATCCTATGAAGTTACTAAACTTCTCAAGGATGGCGAAGAAAGCTCTAATTCCCGCCATTTTTTGTTAATTCACCATGAATTAAAAGAATAGACATGTACAGGCCTATTTAAGACACTGAATTCAACTGGCCAGCAGAGGTCGCTGTGTGGATTAGACTGCCTATTCCAATTGTGGGTGCCTCTATAGCTGTCACGTGGTACAGCTGACAGGATTTTTTTTTTTTTTTTGCCACACTGGGCGAAGCTTAGATCGCGCAAGTCAGAAAACTCTCCCAAAAAACACTCAGAGAAAGAGACAGATTGTTTTTCGGACAGGTTTAACATGATAACGTATCCTATGAAGTGACTAAACTTCTCAAGGATGGCGAAGAAAGCTCTAATTCCCGCCATTTTTTGTTAATTCACCATGAATTAAAAGAATAGACATGTACAGGCCTATTTAAGACACTGAATTCAACTGGCCAGCAGAGGTCGCTGTGTGGATTAGACTGCCTATTCCAATTGTGAGTGCCTCTATAGCTGTCACGTGGTACAGCTGACAGGATTTTTTTTTCTTTTTTGCCACACTGGGCGAAGCTTAGATCGCGCAAGTCAGAAAACTCTCCCAAAAAACACTCAGAGAAAGAGACAGATTGTTTTTCGGACAGGTTTAACATGATAACGTATCCTATGAAGTGACTAAACCTCTCAAGGATGGCGAAGAAAGCTCTAATTCCCGCCATTTTTTGTTAATTCACCATGAATTAAAAGAATAGACATGTACAGGCCTATTTAAAACACTGAATTCAACTGGCCAGCAGAGGTCGCTGTGTGTATTAGACTGCCTATTCCAATTGTGGGTGTCTCTATAGCTGTCACGTGATACAGCTGAAAGATTTTTTTTTTTTTTGCCACACTGAGCGGAGCTTAGATCGCGCAAGTCAGAAAACTCTCCCAAAAAACACTCAGAGAAAGAGACAGATTGTTTTTCGGACAGGTTTAACATGATAACGTATCCTATGAAGTGACTAAACTTCTCAAGGATGGCGAAAAAAGCTCTAATTCCCGCCATTTTTTGTTAATTCACCATGAATTAAAAGAATAGACATGTACAGGCCTATTTAAAGCACTGAATTCAACTGGCCAGCAGAGGTCGCTGTGTGGATTAGACTGCCTATTCCAATTGTGGGTGCCTCTATAGCTGTCACGTGGTACAGCTGACAGGATTTTTTTTTTTTTGCCACACTGAGCGGAGCTTAGATCGCGCAAGTCAGAAAACTCTCCCAAAAAACACTCAGAGAAAGAGACAGATTGTTTTTCGGACAGGTTTAACATGATAACGTATCCTATGAAGTGACTAAACTTCTCAAGGATGGCGAAAAAAGCTCTAATTCCCGCCATTTTTTGTTAATTCACCATGAATTAAAAGAATAGACATGTACAGGCCTATTTAAAGCACTGAATTCAACTGGCCAGCAGAGGTCGCTGTGTGGACTAGACTGCCTATTCCAATTGTGGGTGCCTCTATAGCTGTCACGTGGTACAGCTGACAGGATTTTTTTTTTTTTGCCACACTGGGCGGAGCTTAGATCGCGCAAGTCAGAAAACTCTCCCAAAAAACACTCAGAGAAAGAGACAGATTGTTTTTCGGACAGGTTTAACATGATAACATATCCTATGAAGTGACTAAACTTCTCAAGGATGGCGAAGAAAGCTCTAATTCCCGCCATTTTTTGTTAATTCACCATGAATTAAAAGAATAGACATGTACAGGCCTATTTAAGACACTGAATTCAACTGGACAGCAGAGGTTGCTGTGTAGCTTTGACTGCCTATTCCAGTTGTGGGTGTCTCTATAGCTGTCACGTGATACAACTGAAAAGTTTTTTTTTTTTTTAATTGATTTATTTATTTATATGATATTGTATTTCACAGGGTCAGGGGGCCCTAGGGTCCCGCTCCGCCTTCGGCGGAGGCCTGAGGGGGCCCTAGGGTCCCGCTCCAAGCCCGCCTGAGCCCGGCTCACTCAGGGTGTTCTTGGCTTCAGAGATCCAACTATGTTTCTCAAACATGGTGGCTAAAATTTTCAGTCTGAGGGCCTATTTAAAGCACTGAATTCAAATGGCCAACAGAGGTCGCTCTATGGCCTAGACTGCCTATTCCAATTGTGGGTGTCTATGTAGAAGTCACGTGTTACAGCTGAAAGATTTTTTTTTTTTTTTTATTTGCCACACTGAGCGGAGCTTAGATCGCGCAAATCAGAAAACTCTCCCAAAAAACACTCAGAGAAAGAGACAGATTGTTTTTCGGACAGGTTTAACACGATAACATATCCTATGAAGTGACTAAACTTCTCAAGGATGGCGAAGAAAGCTCTAATTCCCGCCATTTTTTGTTAATTCACCATGAATTAAAAGAATAGACATGTACAGGCCTATTTAAGACACTGAATTCAACTGGCCAGCAGAGGTCGCTGTGTGGATTAGACTGCCTATTCCAATTGTGGGTGCCTCTATAGCTGTCACGTGGTACAGCTGAAAGGATTTTTTTTTTTTTGCCACACTGGGCGGAGCTTAGATCGCGCAAGTCAGAAAACTCTCCCAAAAAAACACTCAGAGAAAGAGACAGATTGTTTTTCAGACAGGTCTAACACGATAACATATCCTATGAAGTGACTAAACTTCTCAAAGATGGCGAAGAAAGCTCTAATTCCCGCCATTTTTTGTTAATTCACCATGAATTAAAAGAATAGACATGTACAGGCCTATTTAAGACACTGAATTCAACTGGCCAGCAGAGGTCGCTGTGTGGATTAGACTGCCTATTCCAATTGTGGGTGCCTCTATAGCTGTCACGTGGTACAGCTGACAGGATTTTTTTTTTTTTGCCACACTGGGCGGAGCTTAGATCGCGCAAGTCAGAAAACTCTCCCAAAAAACACTCAGAGAAAGAGACAGATTGTTTTTCGGACAGGTTTAACATGATAACATATCCTATGAAGTGACTAAACTTCTCAAGGATGGCGAAGAAAGCTCTAATTCCCGCCATTTTTTGTTAATCCACCATGAATTAAAAGAATAGACATGTACAGGCCTATTTAAGACACTGAATTCAACTGGACAGCAGAGGTTGCTGTGTAGCTTTGACTGCCTATTCCAGTTGTGGGTGTCTCTATAGCTGTCACGTGATACAACTGAAAAGTTTTTTTTTTTTTTAATTGATTTATTTATTTATATGATATTGTATTTCACAGGGTCAGGGGGCCCTAGGGTCCCGCTCCGCCTTCGGCGGAGGCCTGAGGGGGCCCTAGGGTCCCGCTCCAAGCCCGCCTGAGCCCGGCTCGCTCAGGGTGTTCTTGGCTTCAGAGATCCAACTATGTTTCTCAAACATGGTGGCTAAAATTTTCAGTCTGAGGGCCTATTTAAAGCACTGAATTCAAATGGCCAACAGAGGTCGCTCTATGGCCTAGACTGCCTATTCCAATTGTGGGTGTCTATGTACAAGTCACGTGTTACAGCGGAAAGATTTTTTATTTTTTTTTATTTGCCACACTGAGCGGAGCTTAGATCCCGCAAATCAGAAAACTCTCCCAAAAAACACTCAGAGAAAGAGACAGATTGTTTTTCGGACAGGTTTAACACGATAACATATCCTATGAAGTGACTAAACTTCTCAAGGATGGCGAAGAAAGCTCTAATTCCCGCCATTTTTTGTTAATTCACCATGAATTAAAAAAATAGACATTTTCAGGCCTATTTAAGACACTGAATTCAACTGGCCAGCAGAGGTCGCTGTGTGGATTAGACTGCCTATTCCAATTGAGGGTGCCTCTATAGCTGTCACGTGGTACAGCTGAGAGGATTTTTTTTTTTTTTTGCCACACTGGGCGGAGATTAGATCGCGCAAGTCAGAAAACTCTCCCAAAAAACACTCAGAGAAAGAGACAGATTGTTTTTCAGACAGGTTTAACACGATAACATATCCTATGAAGTGACTAAACTTCTCAAGGATGGCGAAGAAAGCTCTAATTCCCGCCATTTTTTGTTAATTCACCATGAATTAAAAGAATAGACATGTACAGGCCTATTTAAGACACTGAATTCAACTGGCCAGCAGAGGTCGCTGTGTGGATTAGACTGCCTATTCCAATTGTGGGTGCCTCTATAGCTGTCACGTGGTACAGCTGACAGGATTTTTTTTTTTTTTGCCACACTGGGCGGAGATTAGATCGCGCAAGTCAGAAAACTCTCCCAAAAAACACTCAGAGAAAGAGACAGATTGTTTTTCGGACAGGTTTAACATGATAACATATCCTATGAAGTGACTAAACTTCCCAAGGATGGCGAAGAAAGCTCTAATTCCCGCCATTTTTTGTTAATTCACCATGAATTAAAAGAATAGACATGTACAGGCCTATTTAAGACACTGAATTCAACTGGCCAGCAGAGGTCGCTGTGTGGATTAGACAGCCTATTCCAATTGTGGGTGTCTCTATAGCTGTCACGTGATACAGCTGAAAGATTTTTTTTTTTTTTGCCACACTGAGCGGAGCTTAGATCGCGCAAGTCAGAAAACTCTCCCAAAAAACACTCAGAGAAAGAGACAGATTGTTTTTCGGACAGGTTTAACACGATTACGTATCCTATGAAGTGACTAAACTTCTCAAGGATGGCGAAGAAAGCTCTAATTCCCGCCATTTTTTGTTAATTCACCATGAATTAAAAGAATAGACATGTACAGGCCTATTTAAAACACTGAATTCAACTGGCCAGCAGAGGTCGCTGTGTAGCTTTAACTGCCTATTCCAATTGTGGGTGTCTCTATAGCTGTCACGTGATACAACTGAAAAGTTTAATTTTTTTTTAATTGATTTATTTATTTATATGATATTGTATTTCACAGGGCCTGAGGGGGCCCTAGGGTCCCGCTCCAAGCCCGCCTGAGCCCGGCATCGCTCCGCTCGCCTTCGGCTCGCTCAGGGTGTTCTTGGCTTCAGAGATCCAACTATGTTTCTCAAACATGGTGGCTAAAAATTTCAGTCTGAGGGCCTATTTAAAACACTGAATTCAAATGACCAACAGAGGTCGCTCCATGGCCTAGACTGCCTATTCCAATTGTGGGTGTCTCTGTAGCAGTCACGTGATACAGCTGAAAGATTTTTTTTTTTTTTTTTTTTTTGCCACACTGAGCGGAGCTAATATCGCGCAAGTCAGAAAACTCTCCCAAAAAACACTCAGAGAAAGAGACAGATTGTTTTTCGGACAGGTTTAACATGATAACGTATCCTATGAAGTGACTAAACTTCTCAAGGATGGCGAAGAAAGCTCTAATTCCCGCCATTTTTTGTTAATTCACCATGAATTAAAAGAATAGACATGTACAGGCCTATTTAAGACACTGAATTCAACTGGCCAGCAGAGGTCGCTGTGTGGACTAGACTGCCTATTCCAATTGTGGGTGTCTCTATAGCTGTCACGTGATACAGCTGAAAGATTTTTTTTTTTTTTGCCACACTGAGCGGAGCTTAGATCGCGCAAGTCAGAAAACTCTCCCAAAAAACACTCAGAGAAAGAGACAGATTGTTTTTCGGACAGGTTTAACACGATTACGTATCCTATGAAGTGACTAAACTTCTCAAGGATGGCGAAGAAAGCTCTAATTCCCGCCATTTTTTGTTAATTCACCATGAATTAAAAGAATAGACATGTACAGGCCTATTTAAAGCACTGAATTCAACTGGCCAGCAGAGGTCGCTGTGTAGCTTTAACTGCCTATTCCAATTGTGGGTGTCTCTATAGCTGTCACGTGATACAACTGAAAAGTTTAATTTTTTCTTAATTGATTTATTTATTTATATGATATTGTATTTCACAGGGTCAGGGGGCCCTAGGGTCCCGCTCCAAGCCCGCCTGAGCCCGGCATCGCTCCGCTCGCCGTCGGCTCGCTCAGGGTGTTCTTGGCTTCAGAGATCCAACTATGTTTCTCAAACATGGTGGCTAAAATTTTCAGTCTGAGGGCCTATTTAAAACACTGAATTCAAATGGCCAACAGAGGTCGCTCTATGGCCTAGACTGCCTATTCCAATTGTGGGTGTCTCTGTAGCAGTCACGTGATACAGCTGAAAGATTTTTTTTTTTTTTTTTTTTTGCCACACTGAGCGGAGCTAATATCGCGCAAGTCAGAAAACTCTCCCAAAAAACACTCAGAGAAAGAGACAGATTGTTTTTCGGACAGGTTTAACATGATAACATATCCTATGAAGTTACTAAACTTCTCAAGGATGGCGAAGAAAGCTCTAATTCCCGCCATTTTTTGTTAATTCACCATGAATTAAAAGAATAGACATGTACAGGCCTATTTAAGACACTGAATTCAACTGGCCAGCAGAGGTCGCTGTGTGGATTAGACTGCCTATTCCAATTGTGGGTGCCTCTATAGCTGTCACGTGGTACAGCTGACAGGATTTTTTTTTTTTTTTTTGCCACACTGGGCGAAGCTTAGATCGCGCAAGTCAGAAAACTCTCCCAAAAAACACTCAGAGAAAGAGACAGATTGTTTTTCGGACAGGTTTAACATGATAACGTATCCTATGAAGTGACTAAACTTCTCAAGGATGGCGAAAAAAGCTCTAATTCCCGCCATTTTTTGTTAATTCACCATGAATTAAAAGAATAGACATGTACAGGCCTATTTAAGACACTGAATTCAACTGGCCAGCAGAGGTCGCTGTGTGGACTAGACTGCCTATTCCAATTGTGGGTGTCTCTATAGCTGTCACGTGATACAGCTGAAAGATTTTTTTTTTTTTTGCCACACTGAGCGGAGCTTAGATCGCGCAAGTCAGAAAACTCTCCCAAAAAACACTCAGAGAAAGAGACAGATTGTTTTTCGGACAGGTTTAACACGATTACGTATCCTATGAAGTGACTAAACTTCTCAAGGATGGCGAAGAAAGCTCTAATTCCCGCCATTTTTTGTTAATTCACCATGAATTAAAAGAATAGACATGTACAGGCCTATTTAAAGCACTGAATTCAACTGGCCAGCAGAGGTCGCTGTGTAGCTTTAACTGCCTATTCCAATTGTGGGTGTCTCTATAGCTGTCACGTGATACAACTGAAAAGTTTAATTTTTTCTTAATTGATTTATTTATTTATATGATATTGTATTTCACAGGGTCAGGGAGCCCTAGGGTCCCGCTCCAAGCCCGCCTGAGCCCGGCATCGCTCCGCTCGCCTTCGGCTCGCTCAGGGTGTTCTTGGCTTCAGAGATCCAACTATGTTTCTCAAACATGGTGGCTAAAATTTTCAGTCTGAGGGCCTATTTAAAACACTGAATTCAAATGGCCAACAGAGGTCGCTCTATGGCCTAGACTGCCTATTCCAATTGTGGGTGTCTCTGTAGCAGTCACGTGATACAGCTGAAAGATTTTTTTTTTTTTTTTTCGCCACACTGAGCGGAGCTAATATCGCGCAAGTCAGAAAACTCTCCCAAAAAACACTCAGAGAAAGAGACAGATTGTTTTTCGGACAGGTTTAACATGATAACATATCCTATGAAGTTACTAAACTTCTCAAGGATGGCGAAGAAAGCTCTAATTCCCGCCATTTTTTGTTAATTCACCATGAATTAAAAGAATAGACATGTACAGGCCTATTTAAGACACTGAATTCAACTGGCCAGCAGAGGTCGCTGTGTGGATTAGACTGCCTATTCCAATTGTGGGTGCCTCTATAGCTGTCACGTGGTACAGCTGACAGGATTTTTTTTTTTTTTTTGCCACACTGGGCGAAGCTTAGATCGCGCAAGTCAGAAAACTCTCCCAAAAAACACTCAGAGAAAGAGACAGATTGTTTTTCGGACAGGTTTAACATGATAACGTATCCTATGAAGTGACTAAACTTCTCAAGGATGGCGAAGAAAGCTCTAATTCCCGCCATTTTTTGTTAATTCACCATGAATTAAAAGAATAGACATGTACAGGCCTATTTAAGACACTGAATTCAACTGGCCAGCAGAGGTCGCTGTGTGGATTAGACTGCCTATTCCAATTGTGAGTGCCTCTATAGCTGTCACGTGGTACAGCTGACAGGATTTTTTTTTCTTTTTTGCCACACTGGGCGAAGCTTAGATCGCGCAAGTCAGAAAACTCTCCCAAAAAACACTCAGAGAAAGAGACAGATTGTTTTTCGGACAGGTTTAACATGATAACGTATCCTATGAAGTGACTAAACCTCTCAAGGATGGCGAAGAAAGCTCTAATTCCCGCCATTTTTTGTTAATTCACCATGAATTAAAAGAATAGACATGTACAGGCCTATTTAAAACACTGAATTCAACTGGCCAGCAGAGGTCGCTGTGTGTATTAGACTGCCTATTCCAATTGTGGGTGTCTCTATAGCTGTCACGTGATACAGCTGAAAGATTTTTTTTTTTTTTGCCACACTGAGCGGAGCTTAGATCGCGCAAGTCAGAAAACTCTCCCAAAAAACACTCAGAGAAAGAGACAGATTGTTTTTCGGACAGGTTTAACATGATAACGTATCCTATGAAGTGACTAAACTTCTCAAGGATGGCGAAAAAAGCTCTAATTCCCGCCATTTTTTGTTAATTCACCATGAATTAAAAGAATAGACATGTACAGGCCTATTTAAAGCACTGAATTCAACTGGCCAGCAGAGGTCGCTGTGTGGATTAGACTGCCTATTCCAATTGTGGGTGCCTCTATAGCTGTCACGTGGTACAGCTGACAGGATTTTTTTTTTTTTGCCACACTGAGCGGAGCTTAGATCGCGCAAGTCAGAAAACTCTCCCAAAAAACACTCAGAGAAAGAGACAGATTGTTTTTCGGACAGGTTTAACATGATAACGTATCCTATGAAGTGACTAAACTTCTCAAGGATGGCGAAAAAAGCTCTAATTCCCGCCATTTTTTGTTAATTCACCATGAATTAAAAGAATAGACATGTACAGGCCTATTTAAAGCACTGAATTCAACTGGCCAGCAGAGGTCGCTGTGTGGACTAGACTGCCTATTCCAATTGTGGGTGCCTCTATAGCTGTCACGTGGTACAGCTGACAGGATTTTTTTTTTTTTGCCACACTGGGCGGAGCTTAGATCGCGCAAGTCAGAAAACTCTCCCAAAAAACACTCAGAGAAAGAGACAGATTGTTTTTCGGACAGGTTTAACATGATAACATATCCTATGAAGTGACTAAACTTCTCAAGGATGGCGAAGAAAGCTCTAATTCCCGCCATTTTTTGTTAATTCACCATGAATTAAAAGAATAGACATGTACAGGCCTATTTAAGACACTGAATTCAACTGGACAGCAGAGGTTGCTGTGTAGCTTTGACTGCCTATTCCAGTTGTGGGTGTCTCTATAGCTGTCACGTGATACAACTGAAAAGTTTTTTTTTTTTTTAATTGATTTATTTATTTATATGATATTGTATTTCACAGGGTCAGGGGGCCCTAGGGTCCCGCTCCGCCTTCGGCGGAGGCCTGAGGGGGCCCTAGGGTCCCGCTCCAAGCCCGCCTGAGCCCGGCTCACTCAGGGTGTTCTTGGCTTCAGAGATCCAACTATGTTTCTCAAACATGGTGGCTAAAATTTTCAGTCTGAGGGCCTATTTAAAGCACTGAATTCAAATGGCCAACAGAGGTCGCTCTATGGCCTAGACTGCCTATTCCAATTGTGGGTGTCTATGTACAAGTCACGTGTTACAGCTGAAAGATTTTTTATTTTTTTTTATTTGCCACACTGAGCGGAGCTTAGATCCCGCAAATCAGAAAACTCTCCCAAAAAACACTCAGAGAAAGAGACAGATTGTTTTTCGGACAGGTTTAACACGATAACATATCCTATGAAGTGACTAAACTTCTCAAGGATGGCGAAGAAAGCTCTAATTCCCGCCATTTTTTGTTAATTCACCATGAATTAAAAAAATAGACATTTTCAGGCCTATTTAAGACACTGAATTCAACTGGCCAGCAGAGGTCGCTGTGTGGATTAGACTGCCTATTCCAATTGAGGGTGCCTCTATAGCTGTCACGTGGTACAGCTGAGAGGATTTTTTTTTTTTTTTGCCACACTGGGCGGAGATTAGATCGCGCAAGTCAGAAAACTCTCCCAAAAAACACTCAGAGAAAGAGACAGATTGTTTTTCAGACAGGTTTAACACGATAACATATCCTATGAAGTGACTAAACTTCTCAAGGATGGCGAAGAAAGCTCTAATTCCCGCCATTTTTTGTTAATTCACCATGAATTAAAAGAATAGACATGTACAGGCCTATTTAAGACACTGAATTCAACTGGCCAGCAGAGGTCGCTGTGTGGATTAGACTGCCTATTCCAATTGTGGGTGCCTCTATAGCTGTCACGTGGTACAGCTGACAGGATTTTTTTTTTTTTTGCCACACTGGGCGGAGATTAGATCGCGCAAGTCAGAAAACTCTCCCAAAAAACACTCAGAGAAAGAGACAGATTGTTTTTCGGACAGGTTTAACATGATAACATATCCTATGAAGTGACTAAACTTCCCAAGGATGGCGAAGAAAGCTCTAATTCCCGCCATTTTTTGTTAATTCACCATGAATTAAAAGAATAGACATGTACAGGCCTATTTAAGACACTGAATTCAACTGGCCAGCAGAGGTCGCTGTGTGGATTAGACAGCCTATTCCAATTGTGGGTGTCTCTATAGCTGTCACGTGATACAGCTGAAAGATTTTTTTTTTTTTTGCCACACTGAGCGGAGCTTAGATCGCGCAAGTCAGAAAACTCTCCCAAAAAACACTCAGAGAAAGAGACAGATTGTTTTTCGGACAGGTTTAACACGATTACGTATCCTATGAAGTGACTAAACTTCTCAAGGATGGCGAAGAAAGCTCTAATTCCCGCCATTTTTTGTTAATTCACCATGAATTAAAAGAATAGACATGTACAGGCCTATTTAAAACACTGAATTCAACTGGCCAGCAGAGGTCGCTGTGTAGCTTTAACTGCCTATTCCAATTGTGGGTGTCTCTATAGCTGTCACGTGATACAACTGAAAAGTTTAATTTTTTTTTAATTGATTTATTTATTTATATGATATTGTATTTCACAGGGCCTGAGGGGGCCCTAGGGTCCCGCTCCAAGCCCGCCTGAGCCCGGCATCGCTCCGCTCGCCTTCGGCTCGCTCAGGGTGTTCTTGGCTTCAGAGATCCAACTATGTTTCTCAAACATGGTGGCTAAAAATTTCAGTCTGAGGGCCTATTTAAAACACTGAATTCAAATGACCAACAGAGGTCGCTCCATGGCCTAGACTGCCTATTCCAATTGTGGGTGTCTCTGTAGCAGTCACGTGATACAGCTGAAAGATTTTTTTTTTTTTTTTTTTTTTTGCCACACTGAGCGGAGCTAATATCGCGCAAGTCAGAAAACTCTCCCAAAAAACACTCAGAGAAAGAGACAGATTGTTTTTCGGACAGGTTTAACATGATAACGTATCCTATGAAGTGACTAAACTTCTCAAGGATGGCGAAGAAAGCTCTAATTCCCGCCATTTTTTGTTAATTCACCATGAATTAAAAGAATAGACATGTACAGGCCTATTTAAGACACTGAATTCAACTGGCCAGCAGAGGTCGCTGTGTGGACTAGACTGCCTATTCCAATTGTGGGTGTCTCTATAGCTGTCACGTGATACAGCTGAAAGATTCTTTTTTTTTTGCCACACTGAGCGGAGCTTAGATCGCGCAAGTCAGAAAACTCTCCCAAAAAACACTCAGAGAAAGAGACAGATTGTTTTTCGGACAGGTTTAACACGATTACGTATCCTATGAAGTGACTAAACTTCTCAAGGATGGCGAAGAAAGCTCTAATTCCCGCCATTTTTTGTTAATTCACCATGAATTAAAAGAATAGACATGTACAGGCCTATTTAAAGCACTGAATTCAACTGGCCAGCAGAGGTCGCTGTGTAGCTTTAACTGCCTATTCCAATTGTGGGTGTCTCTATAGCTGTCACGTGATACAACTGAAAAGTTTAATTTTTTCTTAATTGATTTATTTATTTATATGATATTGTATTTCACAGGGTCAGGGGGCCCTAGGGTCCCGCTCCAAGCCCGCCTGAGCCCGGCATCGCTCCGCTCGCCGTCGGCTCGCTCAGGGTGTTCTTGGCTTCAGAGATCCAACTATGTTTCTCAAACATGGTGGCTAAAATTTTCAGTCTGAGGGCCTATTTAAAACACTGAATTCAAATGGCCAACAGAGGTCGCTCTATGGCCTAGACTGCCTATTCCAATTGTGGGTGTCTCTGTAGCAGTCACGTGATACAGCTGAAAGATTTTTTTTTTTTTTTTTTTTTGCCACACTGAGCGGAGCTAATATCGCGCAAGTCAGAAAACTCTCCCAAAAAACACTCAGAGAAAGAGACAGATTGTTTTTCGGACAGGTTTAACATGATAACATATCCTATGAAGTTACTAAACTTCTCAAGGATGGCGAAGAAAGCTCTAATTCCCGCCATTTTTTGTTAATTCACCATGAATTAAAAGAATAGACATGTACAGGCCTATTTAAGACACTGAATTCAACTGGCCAGCAGAGGTCGCTGTGTGGATTAGACTGCCTATTCCAATTGTGGGTGCCTCTATAGCTGTCACGTGGTACAGCTGACAGGATTTTTTTTTTTTTTTTGCCACACTGGGCGAAGCTTAGATCGCGCAAGTCAGAAAACTCTCCCAAAAAACACTCAGAGAAAGAGACAGATTGTTTTTCGGACAGGTTTAACATGATAACGTATCCTATGAAGTGACTAAACTTCTCAAGGATGGCGAAAAAAGCTCTAATTCCCGCCATTTTTTGTTAATTCACCATGAATTAAAAGAATAGACATGTACAGGCCTATTTAAGACACTGAATTCAACTGGCCAGCAGAGGTCGCTGTGTGGACTAGACTGCCTATTCCAATTGTGGGTGTCTCTATAGCTGTCACGTGATACAGCTGAAAGATTTTTTTTTTTTTTGCCACACTGAGCGGAGCTTAGATCGCGCAAGTCAGAAAACTCTCCCAAAAAACACTCAGAGAAAGAGACAGATTGTTTTTCGGACAGGTTTAACACGATTATGTATCCTATGAAGTGACTAAACTTCTCAAGGATGGCGAAGAAAGCTCTAATTCCCGCCATTTTTTGTTAATTCACCATGAATTAAAAGAATAGACATGTACAGGCCTATTTAAAGCACTGAATTCAACTGGCCAGCAGAGGTCGCTGTGTAGCTTTAACTGCCTATTCCAATTGTGGGTGTCTCTATAGCTGTCACGTGATACAACTGAAAAGTTTAATTTTTTCTTAATTGATTTATTTATTTATATGATATTGTATTTCACAGGGTCAGGGAGCCCTAGGGTCCCGCTCCAAGCCCGCCTGAGCCCGGCATCGCTCCGCTCGCCTTCGGCTCGCTCAGGGTGTTCTTGGCTTCAGAGATCCAACTATGTTTCTCAAACATGGTGGCTAAAATTTTCAGTCTGAGGGCCTATTTAAAACACTGAATTCAAATGGCCAACAGAGGTCGCTCTATGGCCTAGACTGCCTATTCCAATTGTGGGTGTCTCTGTAGCAGTCACGTGATACAGCTGAAAGATTTTTTTTTTTTTTTTCGCCACACTGAGCGGAGCTAATATCGCGCAAGTCAGAAAACTCTCCCAAAAAACACTCAGAGAAAGAGACAGATTGTTTTTCGGACAGGTTTAACATGATAACATATCCTATGAAGTTACTAAACTTCTCAAGGATGGCGAAGAAAGCTCTAATTCCCGCCATTTTTTGTTAATTCACCATGAATTAAAAGAATAGACATGTACAGGCCTATTTAAGACACTGAATTCAACTGGCCAGCAGAGGTCGCTGTGTGGATTAGACTGCCTATTCCAATTGTGGGTGCCTCTATAGCTGTCACGTGGTACAGCTGACAGGATTTTTTTTTTTTTTTTGCCACACTGGGCGAAGCTTAGATCGCGCAAGTCAGAAAACTCTCCCAAAAAACACTCAGAGAAAGAGACAGATTGTTTTTCGGACAGGTTTAACATGATAACGTATCCTATGAAGTGACTAAACTTCTCAAGGATGGCGAAGAAAGCTCTAATTCCCGCCATTTTTTGTTAATTCACCATGAATTAAAAGAATAGACATGTACAGGCCTATTTAAGACACTGAATTCAACTGGCCAGCAGAGGTCGCTGTGTGGATTAGACTGCCTATTCCAATTGTGGGTGCCTCTATAGCTGTCACGTGGTACAGCTGACAGGATTTTTTTTTTTTTTTTGCCACACTGGGCGAAGCTTAGATCGCGCAAGTCAGAAAACTCTCCCAAAAAACACTCAGAGAAAGAGACAGATTGTTTTTCGGACAGGTTTAACATGATAACGTATCCTATGAAGTGACTAAACCTCTCAAGGATGGCGAAGAAAGCTCTAATTCCCGCCATTTTTTGTTAATTCACCATGAATTAAAAGAATAGACATGTACAGGCCTATTTAAAACACTGAATTCAACTGGCCAGCAGAGGTCGCTGTGTGTATTAGACTGCCTATTCCAATTGTGGGTGTCTCTATAGCTGTCACGTGATACAGCTGAAAGATTTTTTTTTTTTTTGCCACACTGAGCGGAGCTTAGATCGCGCAAGTCAGAAAACTCTCCCAAAAAACACTCAGAGAAAGAGACAGATTGTTTTTCGGACAGGTTTAACACGATTACGTATCCTATGAAGTGACTAAACTTCTCAAGGATGGCGAAGAAAGCTCTAATTCCCGCCATTTTTTGTTAATTCACCATGAATTAAAAGAATAGACATGTACAGGCCTATTTAAAACACTGAATTCAACTGGCCAGCAGAGGTCGCTGTGTAGCTTTAACTGCCTATTCCAATTGTGGGTGTCTCTATAGCTGTCACGTGATACAACTGAAAAGTTTAATTTTTTTTTAATTGATTTATTTATTTATATGATATTGTATTTCACAGGGCCTGAGGGGGCCCTAGGGTCCCGCTCCGCTCCGCCTTCGGCGGAGGCCTGAGGGGGCCCTAGGGTCCCGCTCCAAGCCCGCCTGAGCCCGGCATCGCTCCGCTCGCCTTCGGCTCGCTCAGGGTGTTCTTGGCTTCAGAGATCCAACTATGTTTCTCAAACATGGTGGCTAAAAATTTCAGTCTGAGGGCCTATTTAAAACACTGAATTCAAATGACCAACAGAGGTCGCTCCATGGCCTAGACTGCCTATTCCAATTGTGGGTGTCTCTGTAGCAGTCACGTGATACAGCTGAAAGATTTTTTTTTTTTTTTTTTGCCACACTGAGCGGAGCTAATATCGCGCAAGTCAGAAAACTCTCCCAAAAAACACTCAGAGAAAGAGACAGATTGTTTTTCGGACAGGTTTAACATGATAACGTATCCTATGAAGTGACTAAACTTCTCAAGGATGGCGAAGAAAGCTCTAATTCCCGCCATTTTTTGTTAATTCACCATGAATTAAAAGAATAGACATGTACAGGCCTATTTAAGACACTGAATTCAACTGGCCAGCAGAGGTCGCTGTGTGGACTAGACTGCCTATTCCAATTGTGGGTGTCTCTATAGCTGTCACGTGATACAGCTGAAAGATTTTTTTTTTTTTTGCCACACTGAGCGGAGCTTAGATCGCGCAAGTCAGAAAACTCTCCCAAAAAACACTCAGAGAAAGAGACAGATTGTTTTTCGGACAGGTTTAACACGATTACGTATCCTATGAAGTGACTAAACTTCTCAAGGATGGCGAAGAAAGCTCTAATTCCCGCCATTTTTTGTTAATTCACCATGAATTAAAAGAATAGACATGTACAGGCCTATTTAAAGCACTGAATTCAACTGGCCAGCAGAGGTCGCTGTGTAGCTTTAACTGCCTATTCCAATTGTGGGTGTCTCTATAGCTGTCACGTGATACAACTGAAAAGTTTAATTTTTTCTTAATTGATTTATTTATTTATATGATATTGTATTTCACAGGGTCAGGGGGCCCTAGGGTCCCGCTCCAAGCCCGCCTGAGCCCGGCATCGCTCCGCTCGCCTTCGGCTCGCTCAGGGTGTTCTTGGCTTCAGAGATCCAACTATGTTTCTCAAACATGGTGGCTAAAATTTTCAGTCTGAGGGCCTATTTAAAACACTGAATTCAAATGGCCAACAGAGGTCGCTCTATGGCCTAGACTGCCTATTCCAATTGTGGGTGTCTCTGTAGCAGTCACGTGATACAGCTGAAAGATTTTTTTTTTTTTTTTTTTTTTTTTTTTTTTGCCACACTGAGCGGAGCTAATATCGCGCAAGTCAGAAAACTCTCCCAAAAAACACTCAGAGAAAGAGACAGATTGTTTTTCGGACAGGTTTAACATGATAACATATCCTATGAAGTTACTAAACTTCTCAAGGATGGCGAAGAAAGCTCTAATTCCCGCCATTTTTTGTTAATTCACCATGAATTAAAAGAATAGACATGTACAGGCCTATTTAAGACACTGAATTCAACTAGCCAGCAGAGGTCGCTGTGTGGATTAGACTGCCTATTCCAATTGTGGGTGCCTCTATAGCTGTCACGTGGTACAGCTGACAGGATTTTTTTTTTTTTTTTGCCACACTGGGCGAAGCTTAGATCGCGCAAGTCAGAAAACTCTCCCAAAAAACACTCAGAGAAAGAGACAGATTGTTTTTCGGACAGGTTTAACATGATAACGTATCCTATGAAGTGACTAAACTTCTCAAGGATGGCGAAAAAAGCTCTAATTCCCGCCATTTTTTGTTAATTCACCATGAATTAAAAGAATAGACATGTACAGGCCTATTTAAGACACTGAATTCAACTGGCCAGCAGAGGTCGCTGTGTGGACTAGACTGCCTATTCCAATTGTGGGTGTCTCTATAGCTGTCACGTGATACAGCTGAAAGATTTTTTTTTTTTTTGCCACACTGAGCGGAGCTTAGATCGCGCAAGTCAGAAAACTCTCCCAAAAAACACTCAGAGAAAGAGACAGATTGTTTTTCGGACAGGTTTAACACGATTACGTATCCTATGAAGTGACTAAACTTCTCAAGGATGGCGAAGAAAGCTCTAATTCCCGCCATTTTTTGTTAATTCACCATGAATTAAAAGAATAGACATGTACAGGCCTATTTAAAGCACTGAATTCAACTGGCCAGCAGAGGTCGCTGTGTAGCTTTAACTGCCTATTCCAATTGTGGGTGTCTCTATAGCTGTCACGTGATACAACTGAAAAGTTTAATTTTTTCTTAATTGATTTATTTATTTATATGATATTGTATTTCACAGGGTCAGGGAGCCCTAGGGTCCCGCTCCAAGCCCGCCTGAGCCCGGCATCGCTCCGCTCGCCTTCGGCTCGCTCAGGGTGTTCTTGGCTTCAGAGATCCAACTATGTTTCTCAAACATGGTGGCTAAAATTTTCAGTCTGAGGGCCTATTTAAAACACTGAATTCAAATGGCCAACAGAGGTCGCTCTATGGCCTAGACTGCCTATTCCAATTGTGGGTGTCTCTGTAGCAGTCACGTGATACAGCTGAAAGATTTTTTTTTTTTTTTTTCGCCACACTGAGCGGAGCTAATATCGCGCAAGTCAGAAAACTCTCCCAAAAAACACTCAGAGAAAGAGACAGATTGTTTTTCGGACAGGTTTAACATGATAACATATCCTATGAAGTTACTAAACTTCTCAAGGATGGCGAAGAAAGCTCTAATTCCCGCCATTTTTTGTTAATTCACCATGAATTAAAAGAATAGACATGTACAGGCCTATTTAAGACACTGAATTCAACTGGCCAGCAGAGGTCGCTGTGTGGATTAGACTGCCTATTCCAATTGTGGGTGCCTCTATAGCTGTCACGTGGTACAGCTGACAGGATTTTTTTTTTTTTTTTGCCACACTGGGCGAAGCTTAGATCGCGCAAGTCAGAAAACTCTCCCAAAAAACACTCAGAGAAAGAGACAGATTGTTTTTCGGACAGGTTTAACATGATAACGTATCCTATGAAGTGACTAAACTTCTCAAGGATGGCGAAGAAAGCTCTAATTCCCGCCATTTTTTGTTAATTCACCATGAATTAAAAGAATAGACATGTACAGGCCTATTTAAGACACTGAATTCAACTGGCCAGCAGAGGTCGCTGTGTGGATTAGACTGCCTATTCCAATTGTGGGTGCCTCTATAGCTGTCACGTGGTACAGCTGACAGGATTTTTTTTTTTTTTTTGCCACACTGGGCGAAGCTTAGATCGCGCAAGTCAGAAAACTCTCCCAAAAAACACTCAGAGAAAGAGACAGATTGCTTTTCGGACAGGTTTAACATGATAACGTATCCTATGAAGTGACTAAACCTCTCAAGGATGGCGAAGAAAGCTCTAATTCCCGCCATTTTTTGTTAATTCACCATGAATTAAAAGAATAGACATGTACAGGCCTATTTAAAACACTGAATTCAACTGGCCAGCAGAGGTCGCTGTGTGTATTAGACTGCCTATTCCAATTGTGGGTGTCGCTATAGCTGTCACGTGATACAGCTGAAAGATTTTTTTTTTTTTTTGCCACACTGAGCGGAGCTTAGATCGCGCAAGTCAGAAAACTCTCCCAAAAAACACTCAGAGAAAGAGACAGATTGTTTTTCGGACAGGTTTAACACGATTACGTATCCTATGAAGTGACTAAACTTCTCAAGGATGGCGAAGAAAGCTCTAATTCCCGCCATTTTTTGTTAATTCACCATGAATTAAAAGAATAGACATGTACAGGCCTATTTAAAACACTGAATTCAACTGGCCAGCAGAGGTCGCTGTGTAGCTTTAACTGCCTATTCCAATTGTGGGTGTCTCTATAGCTGTCACGTGATACAACTGAAAAGTTTAATTTTTTTTTAATTGATTTATTTATTTATATGATATTGTATTTCACAGGGCCTGAGGGGGCCCTAGGGTCCCGCTCCAAGCCCGCCTGAGCCCGGCATCGCTCCGCTCGCCTTCGGCTCGCTCAGGGTGTTCTTGGCTTCAGAGATCCAACTATGTTTCTCAAACATGGTGGCTAAAATTTTCAGTCTGAGGGCCTATTTAAAACACTGAATTCAAATGGCCAACAGAGGTCGCTCTATGGCCTAGACTGCCTATTCCAATTGTGGGTGTCTCTGTAGCAGTCACGTGATACAGCTGAAAGATTTTTTTTTTTTTTTTTTGCCACACTGAGCGGAGCTTATATCGCGCAAGTCAGAAAACTCTCTCAAAAAACACTCAGAGAAAGAGACAGATTGTTTTTCGGACAGGTTTAACATGATAACATATCCTATGAAGTTACTAAACTTCTCAAGGATGGCGAAGAAAGCTCTAATTCCCGCCATTTTTTGTTAATTCACCATGAATTAAAAGAATAGACATGTACAGGCCTATTTAAGACACTGAATTCAACTGGCCAGCAGAGGTTGCTGTGTGGATTAGACTGCCTATTCCAATTGTGGGTGCCTCTATAGCTGTCACGTGGTACAGCTGACAGGATTTTTTTTTTTTTTTTTTTTTGCCACACTGGGCGAAGCTTAGATCGCGCAAGTCAGAAAACTCTCCCAAAAAACACTCAGAGAAAGAGACAGATTGTTTTTCGGACAGGTTTAACACGATTACGTATCCTATGAAGTGACTAAACTTCTCAAGGATGGCGAAGAAAGCTCTAATTCCCGCCATTTTTTGTTAATTCACCATGAATTAAAAGAATAGACATGTACAGGCCTATTTAAAACACTGAATTCAACTGGCCAGCAGAGGTCGCTGTGTGGATTAGACTGCCTATTCCAATTGTGGGTGTCTCTATAGCTGTCACGTGATACAGCTGAAAATTTTTTTTTTTTTTTGCCACACTGAGCGGAGCTTAGATCGCGCAAGTCAGAAAACTCTCCCAAAAAACACTCAGAGAAAGAGACAGATTGTTTTTCGGACAGGTTTAACACGATTACGTATCCTATGAAGTGACTAAACTTCTCAAGGATGGCGAAGAAAGCTCTAATTCCCGCCATTTTTTGTTAATTCACCATGAATTAAAAGAATAGACATGTACAGGCCTATTTAAAACACTGAATTCAACTGGCCAGCAGAGGTCGCTGTGTAGCTTTAACTGCCTATTCCAATTGTGGGTGTCTCTATAGCTGTCACGTGATACAACTGAAAAGTTTAATTTTTTTTTAATTGATTTATTTATTTATATGATATTGTATTTCACAGGGTCAGGGGGCCCTAGGGTCCCGCTCCAAGCCCGCCTGAGCCCGGCATCGCTCCGCTCGCCTTCGGCTCGCTCAGGGTGTTCTTGGCTTCAGAGATCCAACTATGTTTCTCAAACATGGTGGCTAAAATTTTCAGTCTGAGGGCCTATTTAAAACACTGAATTCAAATGGCCAACAGAGGTCGCTCTATGGCCTAGACTGCCTATTCCAATTGTGGGTGTCTCTGTAGCAGTCACGTGATACAGCTGAAAGATTTTTTATTTTTTTTTTGCCACACTGAGCGGAGCTTATATCGAGCAAGTCAGAAAACTCTCCCAAAAAACACTCAGAGAAAGAGACAGATTGTTTTTCGGACAGGTTTAACATGATAACATATCCTATGAAGTTACTAAACTTCTCAAGGATGGCGAAGAAAGCTCTAATTCCCGCCATTTTTTGTTAATTCACCATGAATTAAAAGAATAGACATGTACAGGCCTATTTAAGACACTGAATTCAACTGGCCAGCAGAGGTTGCTGTGTGGATTAGACTGCCTATTCCAATTGTGGGTGCCTCTATAGCTGTCACGTGGTACAGCTGACAGGATTTTTTTTTTTTTTTTTTTTTGCCACACTGGGCGAAGCTTAGATCGCGCAAGTCAGAAAACTCTCCCAAAAAACACTCAGAGAAAGAGACAGATTGTTTTTCGGACAGGTTTAACACGATTACGTATCCTATGAAGTGACTAAACTTCTCAAGGATGGCGAAGAAAGCTCTAATTCCCGCCATTTTTTGTTAATTCACCATGAATTAAAAGAATAGACATGTACAGGCCTATTTAAAACACTGAATTCAACTGGCCAGCAGAGGTCGCTGTGTGGATTAGACTGCCTATTCCAATTGTGGGTGTCTCTATAGCTGTCACGTGATACAGCTGAAAGATTTTTTTTTTTTTTTGCCACACTGAGCGGAGCTTAGATCGCGCAAGTCAGAAAACTCTCCCAAAAAACACTCAGAGAAAGAGACAGATTGTTTTTCGGACAGGTTTAACACGATTACGTATCCTATGAAGTGACTAAACTTCTCAAGGATGGCGAAGAAAGCTCTAATTCCCGCCATTTTTTGTTAATTCACCATGAATTAAAAGAATAGACATGTACAGGCCTATTTAAAACACTGAATTCAACTGGCCAGCAGAGGTCGCTGTGTAGCTTTAACTGCCTATTCCAATTGTGGGTGTCTCTATAGCTGTCACGTGATACAACTGAAAAGTTTAATTTTTTTTTAATTGATTTATTTATTTATATGATATTGTATTTCACAGGGCCTGAGGGGGCCCTAGGGTCCCGCTCCAAGCCCGCCTGAGCCCGGCATCGCTCCGCTCGCCTTCGGCTCGCTCAGGGTGTTCTTGGCTTCAGAGATCCAACTATGTTTCTCAAACATGGTGGCTAAAATTTTCAGTCTGAGGGCCTATTTAAAACACTGAATTCAAATGGCCAACAGAGGTCGCTCTATGGCCTAGACTGCCTATTCCAATTGTGGGTGTCTCTGTAGCAGTTACGTGATACAGCTGAAAGATTTTTTTTTTTTTTTTTGCCACACTGAGCGGAGCTTATATCGCGCAAGTCAGAAAACTCTCCCAAAAAACACTCAGAGAAAGAGACAGATTGTTTTTCGGACAGGTTTAACATGATAACATATCCTATGAAGTTACTAAACTTCTCAAGGATGGCGAAGAAAGCTCTAATTCCAGCCATTTTTTGTTAATTCACCATGAATTAAAAGAATAGACATGTACAGGCCTATTTAAGACACTGAATTCAACTGGCCAGCAGAGGTTGCTGTGTGGATTAGACTGCCTATTCCAATTGTGGGTGCCTCTATAGCTGTCACGTGGTACAGCTGACAGGATTTTTTTTTTTTTTTTTTTTTTTGCCACACTGGGCGAAGCTTAGATCGCGCAAGTCAGAAAACTCTCCCAAAAAACACTCAGAGAAAGAGACAGATTGTTTTTCGGACAGGTTTAACACGATTACGTATCCTATGAAGTGACTAAACTTCTCAAGGATGGCGAAGAAAGCTCTAATTCCCGCCATTTTTTGTTAATTCACCATGAATTAAAAGAATAGACATGTACAGGCCTATTTAAAACACTGAATTCAACTGGCCAGCAGAGGTCGCTGTGTGGATTAGACTGCCTATTCCAATTGTGGGTGTCTCTATAGCTGTCACGTGATACAGCTGAAAGATTTTTTTTTTTTTTGCCACACTGAGCGGAGCTTAGATCGCGCAAGTCAGAAAACTCTCCCAAAAAACACTCAGAGAAAGAGACAGATTGTTTTTCGGACAGGTTTAACACGATTACGTATCCTATGAAGTGACTAAACTTCTCAAGGATGGCGAAGAAAGCTCTAATTCCCGCCATTTTTTGTTAATTCACCATGAATTAAAAGAATAGACATGTACAGGCCTATTTAAAACACTGAATTCAACTGGCCAGCAGAGGTCGCTGTGTAGCTTTAACTGCCTATTCCAATTGTGGGTGTCTCTATAGCTGTCACGTGATACAACTGAAAAGTTTAATTTTTTTTTAATTGATTTATTTATTTATATGATATTGTATTTCACAGGGTCAGGGGGCCCTAGGGTCCCGCTCCAAGCCCGCCTGAGCCCGGCATCGCTCCGCTCGCCTTCGGCTCGCTCAGGGTGTTCTTGGCTTCAGAGATCCAACTATGTTTCTCAAACATGGTGGCTAAAATTTTCAGTCTGAGGGCCTATTTAAAACACTGAATTCAAATGGCCAACAGAGGTCGCTCTATGGCCTAGACTGCCTATTCCAATTGTGGGTGTCTCTGTAGCAGTCACGTGATACAGCTGAAAGATTTTTTTTTTTTTTTTTTTTTTGCCACACTGGGCGAAGCTTAGATCGCGCAAGTCAGAAAACTCTCCCAAAAAACACTCAGAGAAAGAGACAGATTGTTTTTCGGACAGGTTTAACACGATTACGTATCCTATGAAGTGACTAAACTTCTCAAGGATGGCGAAGAAAGCTCTAATTCCCGCCATTTTTTTTAATTCACCATGAATTAAAAGAATAGACATGTACAGGCCTATTTAAAACACTGAATTCAACTGGCCAGCAGAGGTCGCTGTGTGGATTAGACTGCCTATTCCAATTGTGGGTGTCTCTATAGCTGTCACGTGATACAGCTGAAAGATTTTTTTTTTTTTTGCCACACTGAGCGGAGCTTAGATCGCGCAAGTCAGAAAACTCTCCCAAAAAACACTCAGAGAAAGAGACAGATTGTTTTTCGGACAGGTTTAACACGATTACGTATCCTATGAAGTGACTAAACTTCTCAAGGATGGCGAAGAAAGCTCTAATTCCCGCCATTTTTTGTTAATTCACCATGAATTAAAAGAATAGACATGTACAGGCCTATTTAAAACACTGAATTCAACTGGCCAGCAGAGGTCGCTGTGTAGCTTTAACTGCCTATTCCAATTGTGGGTGTCTCTATAGCTGTCACGTGATACAACTGAAAAGTTTAATTTTTTTTTAATTGATTTATTTATTTATATGATATTGTATTTCACAGGGTCAGGGGGCCCTAGGGTCCCGCTCCAAGCCCGCCTGAGCCCGGCATCGCTCCGCTCGCCTTCGGCTCGCTCAGGGTGTTCTTGGCTTCAGAGATCCAACTATGTTTCTCAAACATGGTGGCTAAAATTTTCAGTCTGAGGGCCTATTTAAAACACTGAATTCAAATGGCCAACAGAGGTCGCTCTATGGCCTAGACTGCCTATTCCAATTGTGGGTGTCTCTGTAGCAGTCACGTGATACAGCTGAAAGATTTTTTTTTTTTTTTTTGCCACACTGAGCGGAGCTTATATCGCGCAAGTCAGAAAACTCTCCCAAAAAACACTCAGAGAAAGAGACAGATTGTTTTTCGGACAGGTTTAACATGATAACATATCCTATGAAGTTACTAAACTTCTCAAGGATGGCGAAGAAAGCTCTAATTCCCGCCATTTTTTGTTAATTCACCATGAATTAAAAGAATAGACATGTACAGGCCTATTTAAGACACTGAATTCAACTGGCCAGCAGAGGTTGCTGTGTGGATTAGACTGCCTATTCCAATTGTGGGTGCCTCTATAGCTGTCACGTGGTACAGCTGACAGGATTTTTTTTTTTTTTTTTTTTTGCCACACTGGGCGAAGCTTAGATCGCGCAAGTCAGAAAACTCTCCCAAAAAACACTCAGAGAAAGAGACAGATTGTTTTTCGGACAGGTTTAACACGATTACGTATCCTATGAAGTGACTAAACTTCTCAAGGATGGCGAAGAAAGCTCTAATTCCCGCCATTTTTTGTTAATTCACCATGAATTAAAAGAATAGACATGTACAGGCCTATTTAAAACACTGAATTCAACTGGCCAGCAGAGGTCGCTGTGTGGATTAGACTGCCTATTCCAATTGTGGGTGTCTCTATAGCTGTCACGTGATACAGCTGAAAGATTTTTTTTTTTTTTGCCACACTGAGCGGAGCTTAGATCGCGCAAGTCAGAAAACTCTCCCAAAAAACACTCAGAGAAAGAGACAGATTGTTTTTCGGACAGGTTTAACACGATTACGTATCCTATGAAGTGACTAAACTTCTCAAGGATGGCGAAGAAAGCTCTAATTCCCGCCATTTTTTGTTAATTCACCATGAATTAAAAGAATAGACATGTACAGGCCTATTTAAAACACTGAATTCAACTGGCCAGCAGAGGTCGCTGTGTAGCTTTAACTGCCTATTCCAATTGTGGGTGTCTCTATAGCTGTCACGTGATACAACTGAAAAGTTTAATTTTTTTTTAATTGATTTATTTATTTATATGATATTGTATTTCACAGGGTCAGGGGGCCCTAGGGTCCCGCTCCAAGCCCGCCTGAGCCCGGCATCGCTCCGCTCGCCTTCGGCTCGCTCAGGGTGTTCTTGGCTTCAGAGATCCAACTATGTTTCTCAAACATGGTGGCTAAAAATTTCAGTCTGAGGGCCTATTTAAAACACTGAATTCAAATGGCCAACAGAGGTCGCTCCATGGCCTAGACTGCCTATTCCAATTGTGGGTGTCTCTGTAGCAGTCACGTGATACAGCTGAAAGATTTTTTTTTTTTTTTTTTTTTGCCACACTGAGCGGAGCTAATATCGCGCAAGTCAGAAAACTCTCCCAAAAAACACTCAGAGAAAGAGACAGATTGTTTTTCGGACAGGTTTAACATGATAACATATCCTATGAAGTTACTAAACTTCTCAAGGATGGCGAAGAAAGCTCTAATTCCCGCCATTTTTTGTTAATTCACCATGAATTAAAAGAATAGACATGTACAGGCCTATTTAAGACACTGAATTCAACTGGCCAGCAGAGGTCGCTGTGTGGATTAGACTGCCTATTCCAATTGTGGGTGCCTCTATAGCTGTCACGTGGTACAGCTGACAGGATTTTTAATTTTTTTTTGCCACACTGGGCGAAGCTTAGATCGCGCAAGTCAGAAAACTCTCCCAAAAAACACTCAGAGAAAGAGACAGATTGTTTTTCGGACAGGTTTAACATGATAACGTATCCTATGAAGTGACTAAACTTCTCAAGGATGGCGAAGAAAGCTCTAATTCCCGCCATTTTTTGTTAATTCACCATGAATTAAAAGAATAGACATGTACAGGCCTATTTAAAACACTGAATTCAACTGGCCAGCAGAGGTCGCTGTGTGGATTAGACTGCCTATTCCAATTGTGGGTGTCTCTATAGCTGTCACGTGATACAGCTGAAAGATTTTTTTTTTTTTTGCCACACTGAGCGGAGCTTAGATCGCGCAAGTCAGAAAACTCTCCCAAAAAACACTCAGAGAAAGAGACAGATTGTTTTTCGGACAGGTTTAACACGATTACGTATCCTATGAAGTGACTAAACTTCTCAAGGATGGCGAAGAAAGCTCTAATTCCCGCCATTTTTTGTTAATTCACCATGAATTAAAAGAATAGACATGTACAGGCCTATTTAAAACACTGAATTCAACTGGCCAGCAGAGGTCGCTGTGTAGCTTTAACTGCCTATTCCAATTGTGGGTGTCTCTATAGCTGTCACGTGATACAACTGAAAAGTTTAATTTTTTTTTAATTGATTTATTTATTTATATGATATTGTATTTCACAGGGTCAGGGGGCCCTGGGGTCCCGCTCCAAGCCCGCCTGAGCCCGGCATCGCTCCGCTCGCCTTCGGCTCGCTCAGGGTGTTCTTGGCTTCAGAGATCCAACTATGTTTCTCAAACATGGTGGCTAAAAATTTCAGTCTGAGGGCCTATTTAAAACACTGAATTCAAATGGCCAACAGAGGTCGCTCCATGGCCTAGACTGCCTATTCCAATTGTGGGTGTCTCTGTAGCAGTCACGTGATACAGCTGAAAGATTTTTTTTTTTTTTTTTTTTTTGCCACACTGAGCGGAGCTAATATCGCGCAAGTCAGAAAACTCTCCCAAAAAACACTCAGAGAAAGAGACAGATTGTTTTTCGGACAGGTTTAACATGATAACGTATCCTATGAAGTGACTAAACTTCTCAAGGATGGCGAAGAAAGCTCTAATTCCCGCCATTTTTTGTTAATTCACCATGAATTAAAAGAATAGACATGTACAGGCCTATTTAAGACACTGAATTCAACTGGCCAGCAGAGGTCGCTGTGTGGATTAGACTGCCTATTCCAATTGTGGGTGCCTCTATAGCTGTCACGTGGTACAGCTGACAGGATTTTTTTTTTTTTTTGCCACACTGGGCGAAGCTTAGATCGCGCAAGTCAGAAAACTCTCCCAAAAAACACTCAGAGAAAGAGACAGATTGTTTTTCGGACAGGTTTAACATGATAACGTATCCTATGAAGTGACTAAACTTCTCAAGGATGGCGAAGAAAGCTCTAATTCCCGCCATTTTTTGTTAATTCACCATGAATTAAAAGAATAGACATGTACAGGCCTATTTAAAGCACTGAATTCAACTGGCCAGCAGAGGTCGCTGTGTAGCTTTAACTGCCTATTCCAATTGTGGGTGTCTCTATAGCTGTCACGTGATACAACTGAAAAGTTTAATTTTTTCTTAATTGATTTATTTATTTATATGATATTGTATTTCACAGGGTCAGGGGGCCCTAGGGTCCCGCTCCAAGCCCGCCTGAGCCCGGCATCGCTCCGCTCGCCTTCGGCTCGCTCAGGGTGTTCTTGGCTTCAGAGATCCAACTATGTTTCTCAAACATGGTGGCTAAAATTTTCAGTCTGAGGGCCTATTTAAAACACTGAATTCAAATGGCCAACAGAGGTCGCTCTATGGCCTAGACTGCCTATTCCAATTGTGGGTGTCTCTGTAGCAGTCACGTGATACAGCTGAAAGATTTTTTTTTTTTTTTTTCGCCACACTGAGCGGAGCTAATATCGCGCAAGTCAGAAAACTCTCCCAAAAAACACTCAGAGAAAGAGACAGATTGTTTTTCGGACAGGTTTAACATGATAACATATCCTATGAAGTTACTAAACTTCTCAAGGATGGCGAAGAAAGCTCTAATTCCCGCCATTTTTTGTTAATTCACCATGAATTAAAAGAATAGACATGTACAGGCCTATTTAAGACACTGAATTCAACTGGCCAGCAGAGGTCGCTGTGTGGATTAGACTGCCTATTCCAATTGTGGGTGCCTCTATAGCTGTCACGTGGTACAGCTGACAGGATTTTTTTTTTTTTTTTTGCCACACTGGGCGAAGCTTAGATCGCGCAAGTCAGAAAACTCTCCCAAAAAACACTCAGAGAAAGAGACAGATTGTTTTTCGGACAGGTTTAACATGATAACGTATCCTATGAAGTGACTAAACTTCTCAAGGATGGCGAAGAAAGCTCTAATTCCCGCCATTTTTTGTTAATTCACCATGAATTAAAAGAATAGACATGTACAGGCCTATTTAAGACACTGAATTCAACTGGCCAGCAGAGGTCGCTGTGTGGATTAGACTGCCTATTCCAATTGTGGGTGCCTCTATAGCTGTCACGTGGTACAGCTGACAGGATTTTTTTTTTTTTTTTTTGCCACACTGGGCGAAGCTTAGATCGCGCAAGTCAGAAAACTCTCCCAAAAAACACTCAGAGAAAGAGACAGATTGTTTTTCGGACAGGTTTAACATGATAACGTATCCTATGAAGTGACTAAACCTCTCAAGGATGGCGAAGAAAGCTCTAATTCCCGCCATTTTTTGTTAATTCACCATGAATTAAAAGAATAGACATGTACAGGCCTATTTAAAACACTGAATTCAACTGGCCAGCAGAGGTCGCTGTGTGGATTAGACTGCCTATTCCAATTGTGGGTGTCTCTATAGCTGTCACGTGATACAGCTGAAAGATTTTTTTTTTTTTTGCCACACTGAGCGGAGCTTAGATCGCGCAAGTCAGAAAACTCTCCCAAAAAACACTCAGAGAAAGAGACAGATTGTTTTTCGGACAGGTTTAACACGATTACGTATCCTATGAAGTGACTAAACTTCTCAAGGATGGCGAAGAAAGCTCTAATTCCCGCCATTTTTTGTTAATTCACCATGAATTAAAAGAATAGACATGTACAGGCCTATTTAAAACACTGAATTCAACTGGCCAGCAGAGGTCGCTGTGTGGATTAGACTGCCTATTCCAATTGTGGGTGTCTCTATAGCTGTCACGTGATACAGCTGAAAGATTTTTTTTTTTTTTGCCACACTGAGCGGAGCTTAGATCGCGCAAGTCAGAAAACTCTCCCAAAAAACACTCAGAGAAAGAGACAGATTGTTTTTCGGACAGGTTTAACACGATTACGTATCCTATGAAGTGACTAAACTTCTCAAGGATGGCGAAGAAAGCTCTAATTCCCGCCATTTTTTGTTAATTCACCATGAATTAAAAGAATAGACATGTACAGGCCTATTTAAAACACTGAATTCAACTGGCCAGCAGAGGTCGCTGTGTAGCTTTAACTGCCTATTCCAATTGTGGGTGTCTCTATAGCTGTCACGTGATACAACTGAAAAGTTTAATTTTTTCTTAATTGATTTATTTATTTATATGATATTGTATTTCACAGGGTCAGGGGGCCCTAGGGTCCCGCTCCAAGCCCGCCTGAGCCCGGCATCGCTCCGCTCGCCTTCGGCTCGCTCAGGGTGTTCTTGGCTTCAGAGATCCAACTATGTTTCTCAAACATGGTGGCTAAAATTTTCAGTCTGAGGGCCTATTTAAAACACTGAATTCAAATGGCCAACAGAGGTCGCTCTATGGCCTAGACTGCCTATTCCAATTGTGGGTGTCTCTGTAGCAGTCACGTGATACAGCTGAAAGATTTTTTTTTTTTTTTTTCGCCACACTGAGCGGAGCTAATATCGCGCAAGTCAGAAAACTCTCCCAAAAAACACTCAGAGAAAGAGACAGATTGTTTTTCGGACAGGTTTAACATGATAACATATCCTATGAAGTTACTAAACTTCTCAAGGATGGCGAAGAAAGCTCTAATTCCCGCCATTTTTTGTTAATTCACCATGAATTAAAAGAATAGACATGTACAGGCCTATTTAAGACACTGAATTCAACTGGCCAGCAGAGGTCGCTGTGTGGATTAGACTGCCTATTCCAATTGTGGGTGCCTCTATAGCTGTCACGTGGTACAGCTGACAGGATTTTTTTTTTTTTTTTGCCACACTGGGCGAAGCTTAGATCGCGCAAGTCAGAAAACTCTCCCAAAAAACACTCAGAGAAAGAGACAGATTGTTTTTCGGACAGGTTTAACATGATAACGTATCCTATGAAGTGACTAAACTTCTCAAGGATGGCGAAGAAAGCTCTAATTCCCGCCATTTTTTGTTAATTCACCATGAATTAAAAGAATAGACATGTACAGGCCTATTTAAGACACTGAATTCAACTGGCCAGCAGAGGTCGCTGTGTGGATTAGACTGCCTATTCCAATTGTGGGTGCCTCTATAGCTGTCACGTGGTACAGCTGACAGGATTTTTTTTTTTTTTTGCCACACTGGGCGAAGCTTAGATCGCGCAAGTCAGAAAACTCTCCCAAAAAACACTCAGAGAAAGAGACAGATTGTTTTTCGGACAGGTTTAACATGATAACGTATCCTATGAAGTGACTAAACTTCTCAAGGATGGCGAAGAAAGCTCTAATTCCCGCCATTTTTTGTTAATTCACCATGAATTAAAAGAATAGACATGTACAGGCCTATTTAAAGCACTGAATTCAACTGGCCAGCAGAGGTCGCTGTGTAGCTTTAACTGCCTATTCCAATTGTGGGTGTCTCTATAGCTGTCACGTGATACAACTGAAAAGTTTAATTTTTTCTTAATTGATTTATTTATTTATATGATATTGTATTTCACAGGGTCAGGGGGCCCTAGGGTCCCGCTCCAAGCCCGCCTGAGCCCGGCATCGCTCCGCTCGCCTTCGGCTCGCTCAGGGTGTTCTTGGCTTCAGAGATCCAACTATGTTTCTCAAACATGGTGGCTAAAATTTTCAGTCTGAGGGCCTATTTAAAACACTGAATTCAAATGGCCAACAGAGGTCGCTCTATGGCCTAGACTGCCTATTCCAATTGTGGGTGTCTCTGTAGCAGTCACGTGATACAGCTGAAAGATTTTTTTTTTTTTTTTTCGCCACACTGAGCGGAGCTAATATCGCGCAAGTCAGAAAACTCTCCCAAAAAACACTCAGAGAAAGAGACAGATTGTTTTTCGGACAGGTTTAACATGATAACATATCCTATGAAGTTACTAAACTTCTCAAGGATGGCGAAGAAAGCTCTAATTCCCGCCATTTTTTGTTAATTCACCATGAATTAAAAGAATAGACATGTACAGGCCTATTTAAGACACTGAATTCAACTGGCCAGCAGAGGTCGCTGTGTGGATTAGACTGCCTATTCCAATTGTGGGTGCCTCTATAGCTGTCACGTGGTACAGCTGACAGGATTTGTTTTTTTTTTTTTGCCACACTGGGCGAAGCTTAGATCGCGCAAGTCAGAAAACTCTCCCAAAAAACACTCAGAGAAAGAGACAGATTGTTTTTCGGACAGGTTTAACATGATAACGTATCCTATGAAGTGACTAAACTTCTCAAGGATGGCGAAGAAAGCTCTAATTCCCGCCATTTTTTGTTAATTCACCATGAATTAAAAGAATAGACATGTACAGGCCTATTTAAGACACTGAATTCAACTGGCCAGCAGAGGTCGCTGTGTGGATTAGACTGCCTATTCCAATTGTGGGTGCCTCTATAGCTGTCACGTGGTACAGCTGACAGGATTTTTTTTTTTTTTTTTTGCCACACTGGGCGAAGCTTAGATCGCGCAAGTCAGAAAACTCTCCCAAAAAACACTCAGAGAAAGAGACAGATTGTTTTTCGGACAGGTTTAACATGATAACGTATCCTATGAAGTGACTAAACCTCTCAAGGATGGCGAAGAAAGCTCTAATTCCCGCCATTTTTTGTTAATTCACCATGAATTAAAAGAATAGACATGTACAGGCCTATTTAAAACACTGAATTCAACTGGCCAGCAGAGGTCGCTGTGTGGATTAGACTGCCTATTCCAATTGTGGGTGTCTCTATAGCTGTCACGTGATACAGCTGAAAGATTTTTTTTTTTTTTGCCACACTGAGCGGAGCTTAGATCGCGCAAGTCAGAAAACTCTCCCAAAAAACACTCAGAGAAAGAGACAGATTGTTTTTCGGACAGGTTTAACACGATTACGTATCCTATGAAGTGACTAAACTTCTCAAGGATGGCGAAGAAAGCTCTAATTCCCGCCATTTTTTGTTAATTCACCATGAATTAAAAGAATAGACATGTACAGGCCTATTTAAAACACTGAATTCAACTGGCCAGCAGAGGTCGCTGTGTGGATTAGACTGCCTATTCCAATTGTGGGTGTCTCTATAGCTGTCACGTGATACAGCTGAAAGATTTTTTTTTTTTTTGCCACACTGAGCGGAGCTTAGATCGCGCAAGTCAGAAAACTCTCCCAAAAAACACTCAGAGAAAGAGACAGATTGTTTTTCGGACAGGTTTAACACGATTACGTATCCTATGAAGTGACTAAACTTCTCAAGGATGGCGAAGAAAGCTCTAATTCCCGCCATTTTTTGTTAATTCACCATGAATTAAAAGAATAGACATGTACAGGCCTATTTAAAACACTGAATTCAACTGGCCAGCAGAGGTCGCTGTGTAGCTTTAACTGCCTATTCCAATTGTGGGTGTCTCTATAGCTGTCACGTGATACAACTGAAAAGTTTAATTTTTTCTTAATTGATTTATTTATTTATATGATATTGTATTTCACAGGGTCAGGGGGCCCTAGGGTCCCGCTCCAAGCCCGCCTGAGCCCGGCATCGCTCCGCTCGCCTTAGGCTCGCTCAGGGTGTTCTTGGCTTCAGAGATCCAACTATGTTTCTCAAACATGGTGGCTAAAATTTTCAGTCTGAGGGCCTATTTAAAACACTGAATTCAAATGGCCAACAGAGGTCGCTCTATGGCCTAGACTGCCTATTCCAATTGTGGGTGTCTCTGTAGCAGTCACGTGATACAGCTGAAAGATTTTTTTTTTTTTTTTTTTTTTCTTTTGCCACACTGAGCGGAGCTAATATCGCGCAAGTCAGAAAACTCTCCCAAAAAACACTCAGAGAAAGAGACAGATTGTTTTTCGGACAGGTTTAACATGATAACATATCCTATGAAGTTACTAAACTTCTCAAGGATGGCGAAGAAAGCTCTAATTCCCGCCATTTTTTGTTAATTCACCATGAATTAAAAGAATAGACATGTACAGGCCTATTTAAGACACTGAATTCAACTGGCCAGCAGAGGTCGCTGTGTGGATTAGACTGCCTATTCCAATTGTGGGTGCCTCTATAGCTGTCACGTGGTACAGCTGACAGGATTTTTTATTTTTTTTTGCCACACTGGGCGAAGCTTAGATCGCGCAAGTCAGAAAACTCTCCCAAAAAACACTCAGAGAAAGAGACAGATTGTTTTTCGGACAGGTTTAACATGATAACGTATCCTATGAAGTGACTAAACTTCTCAAGGATGGCGAAGAAAGCTCTAATTCCCGCCATTTTTTGTTAATTCACCATGAATTAAAAGAATAGACATGTACAGGCCTATTTAAGACACTGAATTCAACTGGCCAGCAGAGGTCGCTGTGTGGATTAGACTGCCTATTCCAATTGTGGGTGCCTCTATAGCTGTCACGTGGTACAGCTGACAGGATTTTTTTTTTTTTTTTGCCACACTGGGCGAAGCTTAGATCGCGCAAGTCAGAAAACTCTCCCAAAAAACACTCAGAGAAAGAGACAGATTGTTTTTCGGACAGGTTTAACATGATAACGTATCCTATGAAGTGACTAAACTTCTCAAGGATGGCGAAGAAAGCTCTAATTCCCGCCATTTTTTGTTAATTCACCATGAATTAAAAGAATAGACATGTACAGGCCTATTTAAGACACTGAATTCAACTGGCCAGCAGAGGTTGCTGTGTGGACTAGACTGCCTATTCCAATTGTGGGTGTCTCTATAGCTGTCACGTGATACAGCTGAAAGATTTTTTTTTTTTTTGCCACACTGAGCGGAGCTTAGATCGCGCAAGTCAGAAAACTCTCCCAAAAAACACTCAGAGAAAGAGACAGATTGTTTTTCGGACAGGTTTAACACGATTACGTATCCTATGAAGTGACTAAACTTCTCAAGGATGGCGAAGAAAGCTCTAATTCCCGCCATTTTTTGTTAATTCACCATGAATTAAAAGAATAGACATGTACAGGCCTATTTAAAACACTGAATTCAACTGGCCAGCAGAGGTCGCTGTGTAGCTTTAACTGCCTATTCCAATTGTGGGTGTCTCTATAGCTGTCACGTGATACAACTGAAAAGTTTAATTTTTTTTTAATTGATTTATTTATTTATATGATATTGTATTTCACAGGGTCAGGGGGCCCTAGGGTCCCGCTCCGCTCCGCCTTCGGCGGAGGCCTGAGGGGGCCCTAGGGTCCCGCTCCGCTCCGCCTTCGGCGGAGGCCTGAGGGGGCCCTAGGGTCCCGCTCCGCTCCGCCTTCGGCTCGCTCAGGGTGTTCTTGGCTTCAGAGATCCAACTATGTTTCTCAAACATGGTGGCTAAAATTTTCAGTCTGAGGGCCTATTTAAAACACTGAATTCAAATGGCCAACAGAGGTCGCTCTATGGCCTAGACTGCCTATTCCAATTGTGGGTGTCTCTGTAGCAGTCACGTGATACAGCTGAAAGATTTTTTTTTTTTTTTTTTCGCCACACTGAGCGGAGCTAATATCGCGCAAGTCAGAAAACTCTCCCAAAAAACACTCAGAGAAAGAGACAGATTGTTTTTCGGACAGGTTTAACATGATAACATATCCTATGAAGTTACTAAACTTCTCAAGGATGGCGAAGAAAGCTCTAATTCCCGCCATTTTTTGTTAATTCACCATGAATTAAAAGAATAGACATGTACAGGCCTATTTAAAACACTGAATTCAACTGGCCAGCAGAGGTCGCTGTGTAGCTTTAACTGCCTATTCCAATTGTGGGTGTCTCTATAGCTGTCACGTGATACAACTGAAAAGTTTAATATTTTCTTAATTGATTTATTTATTTATATGATATTGTATTTCACAGGGTCAGGGGGCCCTAGGGTCCCGCTCCAAGCCCGCCTGAGCCCGGCATCGCTCCGCTCGCCTTCGGCTCGCTCAGGGTGTTCTTGGCTTCAGAGATCCAACTATGTTTCTCAAACATGGTGGCTAAAATTTTCAGTCTGAGGGCCTATTTAAAACACTGAATTCAAATGGCCAACAGAGGTCGCTCTATGTCCTAGACTGCCTATTCCAATTGTGGGTGTCTCTGTAGCAGTCACGTGATACAGCTGAAAGATTTTTTTTTTTTTTTTTCGCCACACTGAGCGGAGCTAATATCGCGCAAGTCAGAAAACTCTCCCAAAAAACACTCAGAGAAAGAGACAGATTGTTTTTCGGACAGGTTTAACATGATAACATATCCTATGAAGTTACTAAACTTCTCAAGGATGGCGAAGAAAGCTCTAATTCCCGCCATTTTTTGTTAATTCACCATGAATTAAAAGAATAGACATGTACAGGCCTATTTAAGACACTGAATTCAACTGGCCAGCAGAGGTCGCTGTGTGGATTAGACTGCCTATTCCAATTGTGGGTGCCTCTATAGCTGTCACGTGGTACAGCTGACAGGATTTTTTTTTTTTTTTTTTGCCACACTGGGCGAAGCTTAGATCGCGCAAGTCAGAAAACTCTCCCAAAAAACACTCAGAGAAAGAGACAGATTGTTTTTCGGACAGGTTTAACATGATAACGTATCCTATGAAGTGACTAAACTTCTCAAGGATGGCGAAGAAAGCTCTAATTCCCGCCATTTTTTGTTAATTCACCATGAATTAAAAGAATAGACATGTACAGGCCTATTTAAGACACTGAATTCAACTGGCCAGCAGAGGTCGCTGTGTGGATTAGACTGCCTATTCCAATTGTGGGTGCCTCTATAGCTGTCACGTGGTACAGCTGACAGGATTTTTTTTTTTTTTTTGCCACACTGGGCGAAGCTTAGATCGCGCAAGTCAGAAAACTCTCCCAAAAAACACTCAGAGAAAGAGACAGATTGTTTTTCGGACAGGTTTAACATGATAACGTATCCTATGAAGTGACTAAACTTCTCAAGGATGGCGAAGAAAGCTCTAATTCCCGCCATTTTTTGTTAATTCACCATGAATTAAAAGAATAGACATGTACAGGCCTATTTAAGACACTGAATTCAACTGGCCAGCAGAGGTCGCTGTGTGGATTAGACTGCCTATTCCAATTGTGGGTGCCTCTATAGCTGTCACGTGGTACAGCTGACAGGATTTTTTATTTTTTTTTGCCACACTGGGCGAAGCTTAGATCGCGCAAGTCAGAAAACTCTCCCAAAAAACACTCAGAGAAAGAGACAGATTGTTTTTCGGACAGGTTTAACATGATAACGTATCCTATGAAGTGACTAAACTTCTCAAGGATGGCGAAGAAAGCTCTAATTCCCGCCATTTTTTGTTAATTCACCATGAATTAAAAGAATAGACATGTACAGGCCTATTTAAGACACTGAATTCAACTGGCCAGCAGAGGTCGCTGTGTGGATTAGACTGCCTATTCCAATTGTGGGTGCCTCTATAGCTGTCACGTGGTACAGCTGACAGGATTTTTTTTTTTTTTTTGCCACACTGGGCGAAGCTTAGATCGCGCAAGTCAGAAAACTCTCCCAAAAAACACTCAGAGAAAGAGACAGATTGTTTTTCGGACAGGTTTAACATGATAACGTATCCTATGAAGTGACTAAACTTCTCAAGGATGGCGAAGAAAGCTCTAATTCCCGCCATTTTTTGTTAATTCACCATGAATTAAAAGAATAGACATGTACAGGCCTATTTAAGACACTGAATTCAACTGGCCAGCAGAGGTTGCTGTGTGGACTAGACTGCCTATTCCAATTGTGGGTGTCTCTATAGCTGTCACGTGATACAGCTGAAAGATTTTTTTTTTTTTTGCCACACTGAGCGGAGCTTAGATCGCGCAAGTCAGAAAACTCTCCCAAAAAACACTCAGAGAAAGAGACAGATTGTTTTTCGGACAGGTTTAACACGATTACGTATCCTATGAAGTGACTAAACTTCTCAAGGATGGCGAAGAAAGCTCTAATTCCCGCCATTTTTTGTTAATTCACCATGAATTAAAAGAATAGACATGTACAGGCCTATTTAAAACACTGAATTCAACTGGCCAGCAGAGGTCGCTGTGTAGCTTTAACTGCCTATTCCAATTGTGGGTGTCTCTATAGCTGTCACGTGATACAACTGAAAAGTTTAATTTTTTTTTAATTGATTTATTTATTTATATGATATTGTATTTCACAGGGTCAGGGGGCCCTAGGGTCCCGCTCCGCTCCGCCTGAGCCCGGCATCGCTCCGCTCGCCTTCGGCTCGCTCAGGGTGTTCTTGGCTTCAGAGATCCAACTATGTTTCTCAAACATGGTGGCTAAAATTTTCAGTCTGAGGGCCTATTTAAAACACTGAATTCAAATGGCCAACAGAGGTCGCTCTATGGCCTAGACTGCCTATTCCAATTGTGGGTGTCTCTGTAGCAGTCACGTGATACAGCTGAAAGATTTTTTTTTTTTTTTTTTCGCCACACTGAGCGGAGCTAATATCGCGCAAGTCAGAAAACTCTCCCAAAAAACACTCAGAGAAAGAGACAGATTGTTTTTCGGACAGGTTTAACATGATAACATATCCTATGAAGTTACTAAACTTCTCAAGGATGGCGAAGAAAGCTCTAATTCCCGCCATTTTTTGTTAATTCACCATGAATTAAAAGAATAGACATGTACAGGCCTATTTAAAACACTGAATTCAACTGGCCAGCAGAGGTCGCTGTGTAGCTTTAACTGCCTATTCCAATTGTGGGTGTCTCTATAGCTGTCACGTGATACAACTGAAAAGTTTAATTTTTTCTTAATTGATTTATTTATTTATATGATATTGTATTTCACAGGGTCAGGGGGCCCTAGGGTCCCGCTCCAAGCCCGCCTGAGCCCGGCATCGCTCCGCTCGCCTTCGGCTCGCTCAGGGTGTTCTTGGCTTCAGAGATCCAACTATGTTTCTCAAACATGGTGGCTAAAATTTTCAGTCTGAGGGCCTATTTAAAACACTGAATTCAAATGGCCAACAGAGGTCGCTCTATGTCCTAGACTGCCTATTCCAATTGTGGGTGTCTCTGTAGCAGTCACGTGATACAGCTGAAAGATTTTTTTTTTTTTTTTTCGCCACACTGAGCGGAGCTAATATCGCGCAAGTCAGAAAACTCTCCCAAAAAACACTCAGAGAAAGAGACAGATTGTTTTTCGGACAGGTTTAACATGATAACATATCCTATGAAGTTACTAAACTTCTCAAGGATGGCGAAGAAAGCTCTAATTCCCGCCATTTTTTGTTAATTCACCATGAATTAAAAGAATAGACATGTACAGGCCTATTTAAGACACTGAATTCAACTGGCCAGCAGAGGTCGCTGTGTGGATTAGACTGCCTATTCCAATTGTGGGTGCCTCTATAGCTGTCACATGGTACAGCTGACAGGATTTTTTTATTTTTTTTTGCCACACTGGGCGAAGCTTAGATCGCGCAAGTCAGAAAACTCTCCCAAAAAACACTCAGAGAAAGAGACAGATTGTTTTTCGGACAGGTTTAACATGATAACGTATCCTATGAAGTGACTAAACTTCTCAAGGATGGCGAAGAAAGCTCTAATTCCCGCCATTTTTTGTTAATTCACCATGAATTAAAAGAATAGACATGTACAGGCCTATTTAAGACACTGAATTCAACTGGCCAGCAGAGGTCGCTGTGTGGATTAGACTGCCTATTCCAATTGTGGGTGCCTCTATAGCTGTCACGTGGTACAGCTGACAGGATTTTTTTTTTTTTTTTGCCACACTGGGCGAAGCTTAGATCGCGCAAGTCAGAAAACTCTCCCAAAAAACACTCAGAGAAAGAGACAGATTGTTTTTCGGACAGGTTTAACATGATAACGTATCCTATGAAGTGACTAAACCTCTCAAGGATGGCGAAGAAAGCTCTAATTCCCGCCATTTTTTGTTAATTCACCATGAATTAAAAGAATAGACATGTACAGGCCTATTTAAAACACTGAATTCAACTGGCCAGCAGAGGTCGCTGTGTGGATTAGACTGCCTATTCCAATTGTGGGTGTCTCTATAGCTGTCACGTGATACAGCTGAAAGATTTTTTTTTTTTTTGCCACACTGAGCGGAGCTTAGATCGCGCAAGTCAGAAAACTCTCCCAAAAAACACTCAGAGAAAGAGACAGATTGTTTTTCGGACAGGTTTAACACGATTACGTATCCTATGAAGTGACTAAACTTCTCAAGGATGGCGAAGAAAGCTCTAATTCCCGCCATTTTTTGTTAATTCACCATGAATTAAAAGAATAGACATGTACAGGCCTATTTAAAACACTGAATTCAACTGGCCAGCAGAGGTCGCTGTGTGGATTAGACTGCCTATTCCAATTGTGGGTGTCTCTATAGCTGTCACGTGATACAACTGAAAAGTTTAATTTTTTCTTAATTGATTTATTTATTTATATGATATTGTATTTCACAGGGTCAGGGGGCCCTAGGGTCCCGCTCCAAGCCCGCCTGAGCCCGGCATCGCTCCGCTCGCCTTCGGCTCGCTCAGGGTGTTCTTGGCTTCAGAGATCCAACTATGTTTCTCAAACATGGTGGCTAAAATTTTCAGTCTGAGGGCCTATTTAAAACACTGAATTCAAATGGCCAACAGAGGTCGCTCTATGGCCTAGACTGCCTATTCCAATTGTGGGTGTCTCTGTAGCAGTCACGTGATACAGCTGAAAGATTTTTTTTTTTTTTTTTCGCCACACTGAGCGGAGCTAATATCGCGCAAGTCAGAAAACTCTCCCAAAAAACACTCAGAGAAAGAGACAGATTGTTTTTCGGACAGGTTTAACATGATAACATATCCTATGAAGTTACTAAACTTCTCAAGGATGGCGAAGAAAGCTCTAATTCCCGCCATTTTTTGTTAATTCACCATGAATTAAAAGAATAGACATGTACAGGCCTATTTAAAACACTGAATTCAACTGGCCAGCAGAGGTCGCTGTGTAGCTTTAACTGCCTATTCCAATTGTGGGTGTCTCTATAGCTGTCACGTGATACAACTGAAAAGTTTAATTTTTTCTTAATTGATTTATTTATTTATATGATATTGTATTTCACAGGGTCAGGGGGCCCTAGGGTCCCGCTCCAAGCCCGCCTGAGCCCGGCATCGCTCCGCTCGCCTTCGGCTCGCTCAGGGTGTTCTTGGCTTCAGAGATCCAACTATGTTTCTCAAACATGGTGGCTAAAATTTTCAGTCTGAGGGCCTATTTAAAACACTGAATTCAAATGGCCAACAGAGGTCGCTCTATGGCCTAGACTGCCTATTCCAATTGTGGGTGTCTCTGTAGCAGTCACGTGATACAGCTGAAAGATTTTTTTTTTTTTTTTCGCCACACTGAGCGGAGCTAATATCGCGCAAGTCAGAAAACTCTCCCAAAAAACACTCAGAGAAAGAGACAGATTGTTTTTCGGACAGGTTTAACATGATAACATATCCTATGAAGTTACTAAACTTCTCAAGGATGGCGAAGAAAGCTCTAATTCCCGCCATTTTTTGTTAATTCACCATGAATTAAAAGAATAGACATGTACAGGCCTATTTAAGACACTGAATTCAACTGGCCAGCAGAGGTCGCTGTGTGGATTAGACTGCCTATTCCAATTGTGGGTGCCTCTATAGCTGTCACGTGGTACAGCTGACAGGATTTTTTTTTTTTTTTTTGCCACACTGGGCGAAGCTTAGATCGCGCAAGTCAGAAAACTCTCCCAAAAAACACTCAGAGAAAGAGACAGATTGTTTTTCGGACAGGTTTAACATGATAACGTATCCTATGAAGTGACTAAACTTCTCAAGGATGGCGAAGAAAGCTCTAATTCCCGCCATTTTTTGTTAATTCACCATGAATTAAAAGAATAGACATGTACAGGCCTATTTAAGACACTGAATTCAACTGGCCAGCAGAGGTCGCTGTGTGGATTAGACTGCCTATTCCAATTGTGGGTACCTCTATAGCTGTCACGTGGTACAGCTGACAGGATTTTTTTTTTTTTTTTGCCACACTGGGCGAAGCTTAGATCGCGCAAGTCAGAAAACTCTCCCAAAAAACACTCAGAGAAAGAGACAGATTGTTTTTCGGACAGGTTTAACATGATAACGTATCCTATGAAGTGACTAAACCTCTCAAGGATGGCGAAGAAAGCTCTAATTCCCGCCATTTTTTGTTAATTCACCATGAATTAAAAGAATAGACATGTACAGGCCTATTTAAAACACTGAATTCAACTGGCCAGCAGAGGTCGCTGTGTGGATTAGACTGCCTATTCCAATTGTGGGTGTCTCTATAGCTGTCACGTGATACAGCTGAAAGATTTTTTTTTTTTTTGCCACACTGAGCGGAGCTTAGATCGCGCAAGTCAGAAAACTCTCCCAAAAAACACTCAGAGAAAGAGACAGATTGTTTTTCGGACAGGTTTAACACGATTACGTATCCTATGAAGTGACTAAACTTCTCAAGGATGGCGAAGAAAGCTCTAATTCTCGCCATTTTTTGTTAATTCACCATGAATTAAAAGAATAGACATGTACAGGCCTATTTAAAACACTGAATTCAACTAGCCAGCAGAGGTCGCTGTGTGGATTAGACTGCCTATTCCAATTGTGGGTGTCTCTATAACTGTCACGTGATACAGCTGAAAGATTTTTTTTTTTTTTGCCACACTGAGCGGAGCTTAGATCGCGCAAGTCAGAAAACTCTCCCAAAAAACACTCAGAGAAAGAGACAGATTGTTTTTCGGACAGGTTTAACACGATTACGTATCCTATGAAGTGACTAAACTTCTCAAGGATGGCGAAGAAAGCTCTAATTCCCGCCATTTTTTGTTAATTCACCATGAATTAAAAGAATAGACATGTACAGGCCTATTTAAAACACTGAATTCAACTGGCCAGCAGAGGTCGCTGTGTAGCTTTAACTGCCTATTCCAATTGTGGGTGTCTCTATAGCTGTCACGTGATACAACTGAAAAGTTTAATTTTTTCTTAATTGATTTATTTATTTATATGATATTGTATTTCACAGGGTCAGGGGGCCCTAGGGTCCCGCTCCAAGCCCGCCTGAGCCCGGCATCGCTCCGCTCGCCTTCGGCTCGCTCAGGGTGTTCTTGGCTTCAGAGATCCAACTATGTTTCTCAAACATGGTGGCTAAAATTTTCAGTCTGAGGGCCTATTTAAAACACTGAATTCAAATGGCCAACAGAGGTCGCTCTATGGCCTAGACTGCCTATTCCAATTGTGGGTGTCTCTGTAGCAGTCACGTGATACAGCTGAAAGATTTTTTTTTTTTTTTTTCGCACACTGAGCGGAGCTAATATCGCGCAAGTCAGAAAACTCTCCCAAAAAACACTCAGAGAAAGAGACAGATTGTTTTTCGGACAGGTTTAACATGATAACATATCCTATGAAGTTACTAAACTTCTCAAGGATGGCGAAGAAAGCTCTAATTCCCGCCATTTTTTGTTAATTCACCATGAATTAAAAGAATAGACATGTACAGGCCTATTTAAAACACTGAATTCAACTGGCCAGCAGAGGTCGCTGTGTAGCTTTAACTGCCTATTCCAATTGTGGGTGTCTCTATAGCTGTCACGTGATACAACTGAAAAGTTTAATTTTTTCTTAATTGATTTATTTATTTATATGATATTGTATTTCACAGGGTCAGGGGGCCCTAGGGTCCCGCTCCAAGCCCGCCTGAGCCCGGCATCGCTCCGCTCGCCTTCGGCTCGCTCAGGGTGTTCTTGGCTTCAGAGATCCAACTATGTTTCTCAAACATGGTGGCTAAAATTTTCAGTCTGAGGGCCTATTTAAAACACTGAATTCAAATGGCCAACAGAGGTCGCTCTATGGCCTAGACTGCCTATTCCAATTGTGGGTGTCTCTGTAGCAGTCACGTGATACAGCTGAAAGATTTTTTTTTTTTTTTTTTCGCCACACTGAGCGGAGCTAATATCGCGCAAGTCAGAAAACTCTCCCAAAAAACACTCAGAGAAAGAGACAGATTGTTTTTCGGACAGGTTTAACATGATAACATATCCTATGAAGTTACTAAACTTCTCAAGGATGGCGAAGAAAGCTCTAATTCCCGCCATTTTTTGTTAATTCACCATGAATTAAAAGAATAGACATGTACAGGCCTATTTAAGACACTGAATTCAACTGGCCAGCAGAGGTCGCTGTGTGGATTAGACTGCCTATTCCAATTGTGGGTGCCTCTATAGCTGTCACGTGGTACAGCTGACAGGATTTTTTTTTTTTTTTTTGCCACACTGGGCGAAGCTTAGATCGCGCAAGTCAGAAAACTCTCCCAAAAAACACTCAGAGAAAGAGACAGATTGTTTTTCGGACAGGTTTAACATGATAACGTATCCTATGAAGTGACTAAACTTCTCAAGGATGGCGAAGAAAGCTCTAATTCCCGCCATTTTTTGTTAATTCACCATGAATTAAAAGAATAGACATGTACAGGCCTATTTAAGACACTGAATTCAACTGGCCAGCAGAGGTCGCTGTGTGGATTAGACTGCCTATTCCAATTGTGGGTGCCTCTATAGCTGTCACGTGGTACAGCTGACAGGATTTTTTTTTTTTTTTGCCACACTGGGCGAAGCTTAGATCGCGCAAGTCAGAAAACTCTCCCAAAAAACACTCAGAGAAAGAGACAGATTGTTTTTCGGACAGGTTTAACATGATAACGTATCCTATGAAGTGACTAAACCTCTCAAGGATGGCGAAGAAAGCTCTAATTCCCGCCATTTTTTGTTAATTCACCATGAATTAAAAGAATAGACATGTACAGGCCTATTTAAAACACTGAATTCAACTGGCCAGCAGAGGTCGCTGTGTGGATTAGACTGCCTATTCCAATTGTGGGTGTCTCTATAGCTGTCACGTGATACAGCTGAAAGATTTTTTTTTTTTTTGCCACACTGAGCGGAGCTTAGATCGCGCAAGTCAGAAAACTCTCCCAAAAAACACTCAGAGAAAGAGACAGATTGTTTTTCGGACAGGTTTAACACGATTACGTATCCTATGAAGTGACTAAACTTCTCAAGGATGGCGAAGAAAGCTCTAATTCCCGCCATTTTTTGTTAATTCACCATGAATTAAAAGAATAGACATGTACAGGCCTATTTAAAACACTGAATTCAACTGGCCAGCAGAGGTCGCTGTGTGGATTAGACTGCCTATTCCAATTGTGGGTGTCTCTATAGCTGTCACGTGATACAGCTGAAAGATTTTTTTTTTTTTTGCCACACTGAGCGGAGCTTAGATCGCGCAAGTCAGAAAACTCTCCCAAAAAACACTCAGAGAAAGAGACAGATTGTTTTTCGGACAGGTTTAACACGATTACGTATCCTATGAAGTGACTAAACTTCTCAAGGATGGCGAAGAAAGCTCTAATTCCCGCCATTTTTTGTTAATTCACCATGAATTAAAAGAATAGACATGTACAGGCCTATTTAAAACACTGAATTCAACTGGCCAGCAGAGGTCGCTGTGTAGCTTTAACTGCCTATTCCAATTGTGGGTGTCTCTATAGCTGTCACGTGATACAACTGAAAAGTTTAATTTTTTCTTAATTGATTTATTTATTTATATGATATTGTATTTCACAGGGTCAGGGGGCCCTAGGGTCCCGCTCCAAGCCCGCCTGAGCCCGGCATCGCTCCGCTCGCCTTCGGCTCGCTCAGGGTGTTCTTGGCTTCAGAGATCCAACTATGTTTCTCAAACATGGTGGCTAAAATTTTCAGTCTGAGGGCCTATTTAAAACACTGAATTCAAATGGCCAACAGAGGTCGCTCTATGGCCTAGACTGCCTATTCCAATTGTGGGTGTCTCTGTAGCAGTCACGTGATACAGCTGAAAGATTTTTTTTTTTTTTTTTCGCCACACTGAGCGGAGCTAATATCGCGCAAGTCAGAAAACTCTCCCAAAAAACACTCAGAGAAAGAGACAGATTGTTTTTCGGACAGGTTTAACATGATAACATATCCTATGAAGTTACTAAACTTCTCAAGGATGGCGAAGAAAGCTCTAATTCCCGCCATTTTTTGTTAATTCACCATGAATTAAAAGAATAGACATGTACAGGCCTATTTAAAACACTGAATTCAACTGGCCAGCAGAGGTCGCTGTGTAGCTTTAACTGCCTATTCCAATTGTGGGTGTCTCTATAGCTGTCACGTGATACAACTGAAAAGTTTAATTTTTTCTTAATTGATTTATTTATTTATATGATATTGTATTTCACAGGGTCAGGGGGCCCTAGGGTCCCGCTCCAAGCCCGCCTGAGCCCGGTATCGCTCCGCTCGCCTTCGGCTCGCTCAGGGTGTTCTTGGCTTCAGAGATCCAACTATGTTTCTCAAACATGGTGGCTAAAATTTTCAGTCTGAGGGCCTATTTAAAACACTGAATTCAAATGGCCAACAGAGGTCGCTCTATGGCCTAGACTGCCTATTCCAATTGTGGGTGTCTCTGTAGCAGTCACGTGATACAGCTGAAAGATTTTTTTTTTTTTTTTTCGCCACACTGAGCGGAGCTAATATCGCGCAAGTCAGAAAACTCTCCCAAAAAACACTCAGAGAAAGAGACAGATTGTTTTTCGGACAGGTTTAACATGATAACGTATCCTATGAAGTGACTAAACTTCTCAAGGATGGCGAAGAAAGCTCTAATTCCCGCCATTTTTTGTTAATTCACCATGAATTAAAAGAATAGACATGTACAGGCCTATTTAAGACACTGAATTCAACTGGCCAGCAGAGGTCGCTGTGTGGATTAGACTGCCTATTCCAATTGTGGGTGCCTCTATAGCTGTCACGTGGTACAGCTGACAGGATTTTTTTTTTTTTTTTTTGCCACACTGGGCGAAGCTTAGATCGCGCAAGTCAGAAAACTCTCCCAAAAAACACTCAGAGAAAGAGACAGATTGTTTTTCGGACAGGTTTAACATGATAACGTATCCTATGAAGTGACTAAACCTCTCAAGGATGGCGAAGAAAGCTCTAATTCCCGCCATTTTTTGTTAATTCACCATGAATTAAAAGAATAGACATGTACAGGCCTATTTAAAACACTGAATTCAACTGGCCAGCAGAGGTCGCTGTGTGGATTAGACTGCCTATTCCAATTGTGGGTGTCTCTATAGCTGTCACGTGATACAGCTGAAAGATTTTTTTTTTTTTTGCCACACTGAGCGGAGCTTAGATCGCGCAAGTCAGAAAACTCTCCCAAAAAACACTCAGAGAAAGAGACAGATTGTTTTTCGGACAGGTTTAACACGATTACGTATCCTATGAAGTGACTAAACTTCTCAAGGATGGCGAAGAAAGCTCTAATTCCCGCCATTTTTTGTTAATTCACCATGAATTAAAAGAATAGACATGTACAGGCCTATTTAAAACACTGAATTCAACTGGCCAGCAGAGGTCGCTGTGTGGATTAGACTGCCTATTCCAATTGTGGGTGTCTCTATAGCTGTCACGTGATACAGCTGAAAGATTCTTTTTTTTTTGCCACACTGAGCGGAGCTTAGATCGCGCAAGTCAGAAAACTCTCCCAAAAAACACTCAGAGAAAGAGACAGATTGTTTTTCGGACAGGTTTAACACGATTACGTATCCTATGAAGTGACTAAACTTCTCAAGGATGGCGAAGAAAGCTCTAATTCCCGCCATTTTTTGTTAATTCACCATGAATTAAAAGAATAGACATGTACAGGCCTATTTAAAGCACTGAATTCAACTGGCCAGCAGAGGTCGCTGTGTAGCTTTAACTGCCTATTCCAATTGTGGGTGTCTCTATAGCTGTCACGTGATACAACTGAAAAGTTTAATTTTTTCTTAATTGATTTATTTATTTATATGATATTGTATTTCACAGGGTCAGGGGGCCCTAGGGTCCCGCTCCAAGCCCGCCTGAGCCCGGCATCGCTCCGCTCGCCTTCGGCTCGCTCAGGGTGTTCTTGGCTTCAGAGATCCAACTATATTTCTCAAACATGGTGGCTAAAATTTTCAGTCTGAGGGCCTATTTAAAACACTGAATTCAAATGGCCAACAGAGGTCGCTCTATGGCCTAGACTGCCTATTCCAATTGTGGGTGTCTCTGTAGCAGTCACGTGATACAGCTGAAAGATTTTTTTTTTTTTTTTTTCGCCACACTGAGCGGAGCTAATATCGCGCAAGTCAGAAAACTCTCCCAAAAAACACTCAGAGAAAGAGACAGATTGTTTTTCGGACAGGTTTAACATGATAACATATCCTATGAAGTTACTAAACTTCTCAAGGATGGCAAAGAAAGCTCTAATTCCCGCCATTTTTTGTTAATTCACCATGAATTAAAAGAATAGACATGTACAGGCCTATTTAAGACACTGAATTCAACTGGCCAGCAGAGGTCGCTGTGTGGATTAGACTGCCTATTCCAATTGTGGGTGCCTCTATAGCTGTCACGTGGTACAGCTGACAGGATTTTTTATTTTTTTTTGCCACACTGGGCGAAGCTTAGATCGCGCAAGTCAGAAAACTCTCCCAAAAAACACTCAGAGAAAGAGACAGATTGTTTTTCGGACAGGTTTAACATGATAACGTATCCTATGAAGTGACTAAACTTCTCAAGGATGGCGAAGAAAGCTCTAATTCCCGCCATTTTTTGTTAATTCACCATGAATTAAAAGAATAGACATGTACAGGCCTATTTAAGACACTGAATTCAACTGGCGAGCAGAGGTCGCTGTGTGGATTAGACTGCCTATTCCAATTGTGGGTGCCTCTATAGCTGTCACGTGGTACAGCTGACAGGATTTTTTTTTTTTTTTTGCCACACTGGGCGAAGCTTAGATCGCGCAAGTCAGAAAACTCTCCCAAAAAACACTCAGAGAAAGAGACAGATTGTTTTTCGGACAGGTTTAACATGATAACGTATCCTATGAAGTGACTAAACTTCTCAAGGATGGCGAAGAAAGCTCTAATTCCCGCCATTTTTTGTTAATTCACCATGAATTAAAAGAATAGACATGTACAGGCCTATTTAAGACACTGAATTCAACTGGCCAGCAGAGGTCGCTGTGTGGACTAGACTGCCTATTCCAATTGTGGGTGTCTCTATAGCTGTCACGTGATACAGCTGAAAGATTTTTTTTTTTTTTGCCACACTGAGCGGAGCTTAGATCGCGCAAGTCAGAAAACTCTCCCAAAAAACACTCAGAGAAAGAGACAGATTGTTTTTCGGACAGGTTTAACACGATTACGTATCCTATGAAGTGACTAAACTTCTCAAGGATGGCGAAGAAAGCTCTAATTCCCGCCATTTTTTGTTAATTCACCATGAATTAAAAGAATAGACATGTACAGGCCTATTTAAAGCACTGAATTCAACTGGCCAGCAGAGGTCGCTGTGTGGACTAGACTGCCTATTCCAATTGTGGGTGTCTCTATAGCTGTCACGTGATACAGCTGAAAGATTTATTTTTTTTTTGCCACACTGAGCGGAGCTTAGATCGCGCAAGTCAGAAAACTCTCCCAAAAAACACTCAGAGAAAGAGACAGATTGTTTTTCGGACAGGTTTAACACGATTACGTATCCTATGAAGTGACTAAACTTCTCAAGGATGGCGAAGAAAGCTCTAATTCCCGCCATTTTTTGTTAATTCACCATGAATTAAAAGAATAGACATGTACAGGCCTATTTAAAGCACTGAATTCAACTGGCCAGCAGAGGTCGCTGTGTAGCTTTAACTGCCTATTCCAATTGTGGGTGTCTCTATAGCTGTCACGTGATACAACTGAAAAGTTTAATTTTTTTTTAATTGATTTATTTATTTATATGATATTGTATTTCACAGGGCCTGAGGGGGCCCTAGGGTCCCGCTCCAAGCCCGCCTGAGCCCGGCATCGCTCCGCTCGCCTTCGGCTCGCTCAGGGTGTTCTTGGCTTCAGAGATCCAACTATGTTTCTCAAACATGGTGGCTAAAATTTTCAGTCTGAGGGCCTATTTAAAACACTGAATTCAAATGGCCAACAGAGGTCGCTCTATGGCCTAGACTGCCTATTCCAATTGTGGGTGTCTCTGTAGCAGTCACGTGATACAGCTGAAAGATTTTTTTTTTTTTTTTTCGCCACACTGAGCGGAGCTAATATCGCGCAAGTCAGAAAACTCTCCCAAAAAACACTCAGAGAAAGAGACAGATTGTTTTTCGGACAGGTTTAACATGATAACATATCCTATGAAGTTACTAAACTTCTCAAGGATGGCGAAGAAAGCTCTAATTCCCGCCATTTTTTGTTAATTCACCATGAATTAAAAGAATAGACATGTTCAGGCCTATTTAAGACACTGAATTCAACTGGCCAGCAGAGGTCGCTGTGTGGATTAGACTGCCTATTCCAATTGTGGGTGCCTCTATAGCTGTCACGTGGTACAGCTGACAGGATTTTTTTTTTTTTTTTGCCACACTGGGCGAAGCTTAGATCGCGCAAGTCAGAAAACTCTCCCAAAAAACACTCAGAGAAAGAGACAGATTGTTTTTCGGACAGGTTTAACATGATAACGTATCCTATGAAGTGACTAAACTTCTCAAGGATGGCGAAGAAAGCTCTAATTCCCGCCATTTTTTGTTAATTCACCATGAATTAAAAGAATAGACATGTACAGGCCTATTTAAGACACTGAATTCAACTGGCCAGCAGAGGTCGCTGTGTGGATTAGACTGCCTATTCCAATTGTGGGTGCCTCTATAGCTGTCACGTGGTACAGCTGACAGGATTTTTTTTTTTTTTTGCCACACTGGGCGAAGCTTAGATCGCGCAAGTCAGAAAACTCTCCCAAAAAACACTCAGAGAAAGAGACAGATTGTTTTTCGGACAGGTTTAACATGATAACCTATCCTATGAAGTGACTAAACTTCTCAAGGATGGCGAAGAAAGCTCTAATTCCCGCCATTTTTTGTTAATTCACCATGAATTAAAAGAATAGACATGTACAGGCCTATTTAAAACACTGAATTCAAATGGCCAACAGAGGTCGCTCTATGGCCTAGACTGCCTATTCCAATTGTGGGTGTCTCTGTAGCAGTCACGTGATACAGCTGAAAGATTTTTTTTTTTTTTTTTGCCACACTGAGCGGAGCTAATATCGCGCAAGTCAGAAAACTCTCCCAAAAAACACTCAGAGAAAGAGACAGATTGTTTTTCGGACAGGTTTAACATGATAACATATCCTATGAAGTTACTAAACTTCTCAAGGATGGCGAAGAAAGCTCTAATTCCCGCCATTTTTTGTTAATTCACCATGAATTAAAAGAATAGACATGTACAGGCCTATTTAAGACACTGAATTCAACTGGCCAGCAGAGGTCGCTGTGTGGATTAGACTGCCTATTCCAATTGTGGGTGCCTCTATAGCTGTCACGTGGTACAGCTGACAGGATTTTTTTTTTTTTTTTGCCACACTGGGCGAAGCTTAGATCGCGCAAGTCAGAAAACTCTCCCAAAAAACACTCAGAGAAAGAGACAGATTGTTTTTCGGACAGGTTTAACATGATAACGTATCCTATGAAGTGACTAAACTTCTCAAGGATGGCGAAGAAAGCTCTAATTCCCGCCATTTTTTGTTAATTCACCATGAATTAAAAGAATAGACATGTACAGGCCTATTTAAGACACTGAATTCAACTGGCCAGCAGAGGTCGCTGTGTAGCTTTAACTGCCTATTCCAATTGTGGGTGTCTCTATAGCTGTCACGTGATACAACTGAAAAGTTTAATTTTTTTTTAATTGATTTATTTATTTATATGATATTGTATTTCACAGGGTCAGGGGGCCCTAGGGTCCCGCTCCAAGCCCGCCTGAGCCCGGCATCGCTCCGCTCGCCTTCGGCTCGCTCAGGGTGTTCTTGGCTTCAGAGATCCAACTATGTTTCTCAAACATGGTGGCTAAAAATTTCAGTCTGAGGGCCTATTTAAAACACTGAATTCAAATGACCAACAGAGGTCGCTCCATGGCCTAGACTGCCTATTCCAATTGTGGGTGTCTCTGTAGCAGTCACGTGATACAGCTGAAAGATTTTTTTTTTTTTTTTTTGCCACACTGAGCGGAGCTAATATCGCGCAAGTCAGAAAACTCTCCCAAAAAACACTCAGAGAAAGAGACAGATTGTTTTTCGGACAGGTTTAACATGATAACATATCCTATGAAGTTACTAAACTTCTCAAGGATGGCGAAGAAAGCTCTAATTCCCGCCATTTTTTGTTAATTCACCATGAATTAAAAGAATAGACATGTACAGGCCTATTTAAGACACTGAATTCAACTGGCCAGCAGAGGTCGCTGTGTGGATTAGACTGCCTATTCCAATTGTGGGTGCCTCTATAGCTGTCACGTGGTACAGCTGACAGGATTTTTTTTTTTTTTTTTGCCACACTGGGCGAAGCTTAGATCGCGCAAGTCAGAAAACTCTCCCAAAAAACACTCAGAGAAAGAGACAGATTGTTTTTCGGACAGGTTTAACATGATAACGTATCCTATGAAGTGACTAAACTTCTCAAGGATGGCGAAGAAAGCTCTAATTCCCGCCATTTTTTGTTAATTCACCATGAATTAAAAGAATAGACATGTACAGGCCTATTTAAGACACTGAATTCAACTGGCCAGCAGAGGTCGCTGTGTGGACTAGACTGCCTATTCCAATTGTGGGTGTCTCTATAGCTGTCACGTGATACAGCTGAAAGATTTTTTTTTTTTTTTGCCACACTGAGCGGAGCTTAGATCGCGCAAGTCAGAAAACTCTCCCAAAAAACACTCAGAGAAAGAGACAGATTGTTTTTCGGACAGGTTTAACACGATTACGTATCCTATGAAGTGACTAAACTTCTCAAGGATGGCGAAGAAAGCTCTAATTCCCGCCATTTTTTGTTAATTCACCATGAATTAAAAGAATAGACATGTACAGGCCTATTTAAAGCACTGAATTCAACTGGCCAGCAGAGGTCGCTGTGTAGCTTTAACTGCCTATTCCAATTGTGGGTGTCTCTATAGCTGTCACGTGATACAACTGAAAAGTTTAATTTTTTCTTAATTGATTTATTTATTTATATGATATTGTATTTCACAGGGTCAGGGGGCCCTAGGGTCCCGCTCCAAGCCCGCCTGAGCCCGGCATCGCTCCGCTCGCCTTCGGCTCGCTCAGGGTGTTCTTGGCTTCAGAGATCCAACTATGTTTCTCAAACATGGTGGCTAAAATTTTCAGTCTGAGGGCCTATTTAAAACACTGAATTCAAATGGCCAACAGAGGTCGCTCTATGGCCTAGACTGCCTATTCCAATTGTGGGTGTCTCTGTAGCAGTCACGTGATACAGCTGAAAGATTTTTTTTTTTTTTTTTTCGCCACACTGAGCGGAGCTAATATCGCGCAAGTCAGAAAACTCTCCCAAAAAACACTCAGAGAAAGAGACAGATTGTTTTTCGGACAGGTTTAACATGATAACATATCCTATGAAGTTACTAAACTTCTCAAGGATGGCGAAGAAAGCTCTAATTCCCGCCATTTTTTGTTAATTCACCATGAATTAAAAGAATAGACATGTACAGGCCTATTTAAGACACTGAATTCAACTGGCCAGCAGAGGTTGCTGTGTGGATTAGACTGCCTATTCCAATTGTGGGTGCCTCTATAGCTGTCACGTGGTACAGCTGACAGGATTTTTTATTTTTTTTTGCCACACTGGGCGAAGCTTAGATCGAGCAAGTCAGAAAACTCTCCCAAAAAACACTCAGAGAAAGAGACAGATTGTTTTTTGGACAGGTTTAACATGATAACGTATCCTATGAAGTGACTAAACTTCTCAAGGATGGCGAAGAAAGCTCTAATTCCCGCCATTTTTTGTTAATTCACCATGAATTAAAAAAATAGACATGTACAGGCCTATTTAAGACACTGAATTCAACTGGCGAGCAGAGGTCGCTGTGTGGATTAGACTGCCTATTCCAATTGTGGGTGCCTCTATAGCTGTCACGTGGTACAGCTGACAGGATTTTTTTTTTTTTTTTGCCACACTGGGCGAAGCTTAGATCGCGCAAGTCAGAAAACTCTCCCAAAAAACACTCAGAGAAAGAGACAGATTGTTTTTCGGACAGGTTTAACATGATAACGTATCCTATGAAGTGACTAAACTTCTCAAGGATGGCGAAGAAAGCTCTAATTCCCGCCATTTTTTGTTAATTCACCATGAATTAAAAGAATAGACATGTACAGGCCTATTTAAGACACTGAATTCAACTGGCCAGCAGAGGTCGCTGTGTGGATTAGACTGCCTATTCCAATTGTGGGTGCCTCTATAGCTGTCACGTGGTACAGCTGACAGGATTTTTTTTTTTTTTTTGCCACACTGGGCGAAGCTTAGATCGCGCAAGTCAGAAAACTCTCCCAAAAAACACTCAGAGAAAGAGACAGATTGTTTTTCGGACAGGTTTAACATGATAACGTATCCTATGAAGTGACTAAACCTCTCAAGGATGGCGAAGAAAGCTCTAATTCCCGCCATTTTTTGTTAATTCACCATGAATTAAAAGAATAGACATGTACAGGCCTATTTAAAACACTGAATTCAACTGGCCAGCAGAGGTCGCTGTGTGGATTAGACTGCCTATTCCAATTGTGGGTGTCTCTATAGCTGTCACGTGATACAGCTGAAAGATTTTTTTTTTTTTTGCCACACTGAGCGGAGCTTAGATCGCGCAAGTCAGAAAACTCTCCCAAAAAACACTCAGAGAAAGAGACAGATTGTTTTTCGGACAGGTTTAACACGATTACGTATCCTATGAAGTGACTAAACTTCTCAAGGATGGCGAAGAAAGCTCTAATTCCCGCCATTTTTTGTTAATTCACCATGAATTAAAAGAATAGACATGTACAGGCCTATTTAAAACACTGAATTCAACTGGCCAGCAGAGGTCGCTGTGTGGATTAGACTGCCTATTCCAATTGTGGGTGTCTCTATAGCTGTCACGTGATACAGCTGAAAGATTTTTTTTTTTTTTGCCACACTGAGCGGAGCTTAGATCGCGCAAGTCAGAAAACTCTCCCAAAAAACACTCAGAGAAAGAGACAGATTGTTTTTCGGACAGGTTTAACACGATTACGTATCCTATGAAGTGACTAAACTTCTCAAGGATGGCGAAGAAAGCTCTAATTCCCGCCATTTTTTGTTAATTCACCATGAATTAAAAGAATAGACATGTACAGGCCTATTTAAAACACTGAATTCAACTGGCCAGCAGAGGTCGCTGTGTAGCTTTAACTGCCTATTCCAATTGTGGGTGTCTCTATAGCTGTCACGTGATACAACTGAAAAGTTTAATTTTTTTTTAATTGATTTATTTATTTATATGATATTGTATTTCACAGGGCCTGAGGGGGCCCTAGGGTCCCGCTCCAAGCCCGCCTGAGCCCGGCATCGCTCCGCTCGCCTTCGGCTCGCTCAGGGTGTTCTTGGCTTCAGAGATCCAACTATGTTTCTCAAACATGGTGGCTAAAATTTTCAGTCTGAGGGCCTATTTAAAACACTGAATTCAAATGGCCAACAGAGGTCGCTCTATGGCCTAGACTGCCTATTCCAATTGTGGGTGTCTCTGTAGCAGTCACGTGATACAGCTGAAAGAATTTTTTTTTTTTTTTTTTTTTTTTTTTTTTTTTTGCCACACTGAGCGGAGCTAATATCGCGCAAGTCAGAAAACTCTCCCAAAAAACACTCAGAGAAAGAGACAGATTGTTTTTCGGACAGGTTTAACATGATAACATATCCTATGAAGTTACTAAACTTCTCAAGGATGGCGAAGAAAGCTCTAATTCCCGCCATTTTTTGTTAATTCACCATGAATTAAAAGAATAGACATGTACAGGCCTATTTAAGACACTGAATTCAACTGGCCAGCAGAGGTCGCTGTGTGGATTAGACTGCCTATTCCAATTGTGGGTGCCTCTATAGCTGTCACGTGGTACAGCTGACAGGATTTTTTTTTTTTTTTTGCCACACTGGGCGAAGCTTAGATCGCGCAAGTCAGAAAACTCTCCCAAAAAACACTCAGAGAAAGAGACAGATTGTTTTTCGGACAGGTTTAACATGATAACCTATCCTATGAAGTGACTAAACTTCTCAAGGATGGCGAAGAAAGCTCTAATTCCCGCCATTTTTTGTTAATTCACCATGAATTAAAAGAATAGACATGTACAGGCCTATTTAAAACACTGAATTCAAATGGCCAACAGAGGTCGCTCTATGGCCTAGACTGCCTATTCCAATTGTGGGTGTCTCTGTAGCAGTCACGTGATACAGCTGAAAGATTTTTTTTTTTTTTTTTTGCCACACTGAGCGGAGCTAATATCGCGCAAGTCAGAAAACTCTCCCAAAAAACACTCAGAGAAAGAGACAGATTGTTTTTCGGACAGGTTTAACATGATAACATATCCTATGAAGTTACTAAACTTCTCAAGGATGGCGAAGAAAGCTCTAATTCCCGCCATTTTTTGTTAATTCACCATGAATTAAAAGAATAGACATGTACAGGCCTATTTAAGACACTGAATTCAACTGGCCAGCAGAGGTCGCTGTGTGGATTAGACTGCCTATTCCAATTGTGGGTGCCTCTATAGCTGTCACGTGGTACAGCTGACAGGATTTTTTATTTTTTTTTGCCACACTGGGCGAAGCTTAGATCGCGCAAGTCAGAAAACTCTCCCAAAAAACACTCAGAGAAAGAGACAGATTGTTTTTCGGACAGGTTTAACATGATAACGTATCCTATGAAGTGACTAAACTTCTCAAGGATGGCGAAGAAAGCTCTAATTCCCGCCATTTTTTGTTAATTCACCATGAATTAAAAGAATAGACATGTACAGGCCTATTTAAGACACTGAATTCAACTGGCCAGCAGAGGTCGCTGTGTAGCTTTAACTGCCTATTCCAATTGTGGGTGTCTCTATAGCTGTCACGTGATACAACTGAAAAGTTTAATTTTTTTTTAATTGATTTATTTATTTATATGATATTGTATTTCACAGGGTCAGGGGGCCCTAGGGTCCCGCTCCAAGCTCGCCTGAGCCCGGCATCGCTCCGCTCGCCTTCGGCTCGCTCAGGGTGTTCTTGGCTTCAGAGATCCAACTATGTTTCTCAAACATGGTGGCTAAAAATTTCAGTCTGAGGGCCTATTTAAAACACTGAATTCAAATGACCAACAGAGGTCGCTCCATGGCCTAGACTGCCTATTCCAATTGTGGGTGTCTCTGTAGCAGTCACGTGATACAGCTGAAAGATTTTTTTTTTTTTTTTTTGCCACACTGAGCGGAGCTAATATCGCGCAAGTCAGAAAACTCTCCCAAAAAACACTCAGAGAAAGAGACAGATTGTTTTTCGGACAGGTTTAACATGATAACATATCCTATGAAGTTACTAAACTTCTCAAGGATGGCGAAGAAAGCTCTAATTCCCGCCATTTTTTGTTAATTCACCATGAATTAAAAGAATAGACATGTACAGGCCTATTTAAGACACTGAATTCAACTGGCCAGCAGAGGTCGCTGTGTGGATTAGACTGCCTATTCCAATTGTGGGTGCCTCTATAGCTGTCACGTGGTACAGCTGACAGGATTTTTTATTTTTTTTTGCCACACTGGGCGAAGCTTAGATCGCGCAAGTCAGAAAACTCTCCCAAAAAACACTCAGAGAAAGAGACAGATTGTTTTTCGGACAGGTTTAACATGATAACGTATCCTATGAAGTGACTAAACTTCTCAAGGATGGCGAAGAAAGCTCTAATTCCCGCCATTTTTTGTTAATTCACCATGAATTAAAAAAATAGACATGTACAGGCCTATTTAAGACACTGAATTCAACTGGCGAGCAGAGGTCGCTGTGTGGATTAGACTGCCTATTCCAATTGTGGGTGCCTCTATAGCTGTCACGTGGTACAGCTGACAGGATTTTTTTTTTTTTTTTGCCACACTGGGCGAAGCTTAGATCGCGCAAGTCAGAAAACTCTCCCAAAAAACACTCAGAGAAAGAGACAGATTGTTTTTCGGACAGGTTTAACATGATAACGTATCCTATGAAGTGACTAAACTTCTCAAGGATGGCGAAGAAAGCTCTAATTCCCGCCATTTTTTGTTAATTCACCATGAATTAAAAGAATAGACATGTACAGGCCTATTTAAGACACTGAATTCAACTGGCCAGCAGAGGTCGCTGTGTGGACTAGACTGCCTATTCCAATTGTGGGTGTCTCTATAGCTGTCACGTGATACAGCTGAAAGATTTTTTTTTTTTTGCCACACTGAGCGGAGCTTAGATCGCGCAAGTCAGAAAACTCTCCCAAAAAACACTCAGAGAAAGAGACAGATTGTTTTTCGGACAGGTTTAACACGATTACGTATCCTATGAAGTGACTAAACTTCTCAAGGATGGCGAAGAAAGCTCTAATTCCCGCCATTTTTTGTTAATTCACCATGAATTAAAAGAATAGACATGTACAGGCCTATTTAAGACACTGAATTCAACTGGCCAGCAGAGGTCGCTGTGTGGATTAGACTGCCTATTCCAATTGTGGGTGCCTCTATAGCTGTCACGTGGTACAGCTGACAGGATTTTTTATTTTTTTTTGCCACACTGGGCGAAGCTTAGATCGCGCAAGTCAGAAAACTCTCCCAAAAAACACTCAGAGAAAGAGACAGATTGTTTTTCGGACAGGTTTAACATGATAACGTATCCTATGAAGTGACTAAACTTCTCAAGGATGGCGAAGAAAGCTCTAATTCCCGCCATTTTTTGTTAATTCACCATGAATTAAAAGAATAGACATGTACAGGCCTATTTAAGACACTGAATTCAACTGGCCAGCAGAGGTCGCTGTGTGGACTAGACTGCCTATTCCAATTGTGGGTGTCTCTATAGCTGTCACGTGATACAGCTGAAAGATTTTTTTTTTTTTGCCACACTGAGCGGAGCTTAGATCGCGCAAGTCAGAAAACTCTCCCAAAAAACACTCAGAGAAAGAGACAGATTGTTTTTCGGACAGGTTTAACACGATTACGTATCCTATGAAGTGACTAAACTTCTCAAGGATGGCGAAGAAAGCTCTAATTCCCGCCATTTTTTGTTAATTCACCATGAATTAAAAGAATAGACATGTACAGGCCTATTTAAGACACTGAATTCAACTGGCCAGCAGAGGTCACTGTGTGGATTAGACTGCCTATTCCAATTGTGGGTGCCTCTATAGCTGTCACGTGGTACAGCTGACAGGATTTTTTATTTTTTTTTGCCACACTGGGCGAAGCTTAGATCGCGCAAGTCAGAAAACTCTCCCAAAAAACACTCAGAGAAAGAGACAGATTGTTTTTCGGACAGGTTTAACATGATAACGTATCCTATGAAGTGACTAAACTTCTCAAGGATGGCGAAGAAAGCTCTAATTCCCGCCATTTTTTGTTAATTCACCATGAATTAAAAGAATAGACATGTACAGGCCTATTTAAGACACTGAATTCAACTGGCCAGCAGAGGTCGCTGTGTGGACTAGACTGCCTATTCCAATTGTGGGTGTCTCTATAGCTGTCACGTGATACAGCCGAAAGATTTTTTTTTTTTTTGCCACACTGAGCGGAGTTTAGATCGCGCAAGTCAGAAAACTCTCCCAAAAAACACTCAGAGAAAAAGACAGATTGTTTTTCGGACAGGTTTAACACGATTACGTATCCTATGAAGTGACTAAACTTCTCAAGGATGGCGAAGAAAGCTCTAATTCCCGCCATTTTTTGTTAATTCACCATGAATTAAAAGAATAGACATGTACAGGCCTATTTAAAGCACTGAATTCAACTGGCCAGCAGAGGTCGCTGTGTAGCTTTAACTGCCTATTCCAATTGTGGGTGTCTCTATAGCTGTCACGTGATACAACTGAAAAGTTTAATTTTTTCTTAATTGATTTATTTATTTATATGATATTGTATTTCACAGGGTCAGGGGGCCCTAGGGTCCCGCTCCAAGCCCGCCTGAGCCCGGCATCGCTCCGCTCGCCTTCGGCTCGCTCAGGGTGTTCTTGGCTTCAGAGATCCAACTATGTTTCTCAAACATGGTGGCTAAAATTTTCAGTCTGAGGGCCTATTTAAAACACTGAATTCAAATGGCCAACAGAGGTCGCTCTATGGCCTAGACTGCCTATTCCAATTGTGGGTGTCTCTGTAGCAGTCACGTGATACAGCTGAAAGATTTTTTTTTTTTTTTTTTCGCCACACTGAGCGGAGCTAATATCGCGCAAGTCAGAAAACTCTCCCAAAAAACACTCAGAGAAAGAGACAGATTGTTTTTCGGACAGGTTTAACATGATAACATATCCTATGAAGTTACTAAACTTCTCAAGGATGGCGAAGAAAGCTCTAATTCCCGCCATTTTTTGTTAATTCACCATGAATTAAAAGAATAGACATGTACAGGCCTATTTAAGACACTGAATTCAACTGGCCAGCAGAGGTCGCTGTGTGGATTAGACTGCCTATTCCAATTGTGGGTGCCTCTATAGCTGTCACGTGGTACAGCTGACAGGATTTTTTATTTTTTTTTGCCACACTGGGCGAAGCTTAGATCGCGCAAGTCAGAAAACTCTCCCAAAAAACACTCAGAGAAAGAGACAGATTGTTTTTCGGACAGGTTTAACATGATAACGTATCCTATGAAGTGACTAAACTTCTCAAGGATGGCGAAGAAAGCTCTAATTCCCGCCATTTTTTGTTAATTCACCATGAATTAAAAGAATAGACATGTACAGGCCTATTTAAGACACTGAATTCAACTGGCGAGCAGAGGTCGCTGTGTGGATTAGACTGCCTATTCCAATTGTGGGTGCCTCTATAGCTGTCACGTGGTACAGCTGACAGGATTTTTTTTTTTTTTTGCCACACTGGGTGAAGCTTAGATCGCGCAAGTCAGAAAACTCTCCCAAAAAACACTCAGAGAAAGAGACAGATTGTTTTTTGGACAGGTTTAACATGATAACGTATCCTATGAAGTGACTAAACTTCTCAAGGATGGCGAAGAAAGCTCTAATTCCCGCCATTTTTTGTTAATTCACCATGAATTAAAAGAATAGACATGTACAGGCCTATTTAAGACACTGAATTCAACTGGCCAGCAGAGGTCGCTGTGTGGATTAGACTGCCTATTCCAATTGTGGGTGCCTCTATAGCTGTCACGTGGTACAGCTGACAGGATTTTTTATTTTTTTTTGCCACACTGGGCGAAGCTTAGATCGCGCAAGTCAGAAAACTCTCCCAAAAAACACTCAGAGAAAGAGACAGATTGTTTTTCGGACAGGTTTAACATGATAACGTATCCTATGAAGTGACTAAACTTCTCAAGGATGGCGAAGAAAGCTCTAATTCCCGCCATTTTTTGTTAATTCACCATGAATTAAAAGAATAGACATGTACAGGCCTATTTAAGACACTGAATTCAACTGGCCAGCAGAGGTCGCTGTGTGGACTAGACTGCCTATTCCAATTGTGGGTGTCTCTATAGCTGTCACGTGATACAGCTGAAAGATTTTTTTTTTTTTTGCCACACTGAGCGGAGCTTAGATCGCGCAAGTCAGAAAACTCTCCCAAAAAACACTCAGAGAAAGAGACAGATTGTTTTTCGGACAGGTTTAACACGATTACGTATCCTATGAAGTGACTAAACTTCTCAAGGATGGCGAAGAAAGCTCTAATTCCCGCCATTTTTTGTTAATTCACCATGAATTAAAAGAATAGACATGTACAGGCCTATTTAAAGCACTGAATTCAACTGGCCAGCAGAGGTCGCTGTGTAGCTTTAACTGCCTATTCCAATTGTGGGTGTCTCTATAGCTGTCACGTGATACAACTGAAAAGTTTAATTTTTTCTTAATTGATTTATTTATTTATATGATATTGTATTTCACAGGGTCAGGGGGCCCTAGGGTCCCGCTCCAAGCCCGCCTGAGCCCGGCATCGCTCCGCTCGCCTTCGGCTCGCTCAGGGTGTTCTTGGCTTCAGAGATCCAACTATGTTTCTCAAACATGGTGGCTAAAATTTTCAGTCTGAGGGCCTATTTAAAACACTGAATTCAAATGGCCAACAGAGGTCGCTCTATGGCCTAGACTGCCTATTCCAATTGTGGGTGTCTCTGTAGCAGTCACGTGATACAGCTGAAAGATTTTTTTTTTTTTTTTTTCGCCACACTGAGCGGAGCTAATATCGCGCAAGTCAGAAAACTCTCCCAAAAAACACTCAGAGAAAGAGACAGATTGTTTTTCGGACAGGTTTAACATGATAACATATCCTATGAAGTTACTAAACTTCTCAAGGATGGCGAAGAAAGCTCTAATTCCCGCCATTTTTTGTTAATTCACCATGAATTAAAAGAATAGACATGTACAGGCCTATTTAAGACACTGAATTCAACTGGCCAGCAGAGGTCGCTGTGTGGATTAGACTGCCTATTCCAATTGTGGGTGCCTCTATAGCTGTCACGTGGTACAGCTGACAGGATTTTTTATTTTTTTTTGCCACACTGGGCGAAGCTTAGATCGCGCAAGTCAGAAAACTCTCCCAAAAAACACTCAGAGAAAGAGACAGATTGTTTTTCGGACAGGTTTAACATGATAACGTATCCTATGAAGTGACTAAACTTCTCAAGGATGGCGAAGAAAGCTCTAATTCCCGCCATTTTTTGTTAATTCACCATGAATTAAAAGAATAGACATGTACAGGCCTATTTAAGACACTGAATTCAACTGGCGAGCAGAGGTCGCTGTGTGGATTAGACTGCCTATTCCAATTGTGGGTGCCTCTATAGCTGTCACGTGGTACAGCTGACAGGATTTTTTTTTTTTTTTTGCCACACTGGGCGAAGCTTAGATCGCGCAAGTCAGAAAACTCTCCCAAAAAACACTCAGAGAAAGAGACAGATTGTTTTTCGGACAGGTTTAACATGATAACGTATCCTATGAAGTGACTAAACTTCTCAAGGATGGCGAAGAAAGCTCTAATTCCCGCCATTTTTTGTTAATTCACCATGAATTAAAAGAATAGACATGTACAGGCCTATTTAAGACACTGAATTCAACTGGCCAGCAGAGGTCGCTGTGTGGACTAGACTGCCTATTCCAATTGTGGGTGTCTCTATAGCTGTCACGTGATACAGCTGAAAGATTTTTTTTTTTTTTGCCACACTGAGCGGAGCTTAGATCGCGCAAGTCAGAAAACTCTCCCAAAAAACACTCAGAGAAAGAGACAGATTGTTTTTCGGACAGGTTTAACACGATTACGTATCCTATGAAGTGACTAAACTTCTCAAGGATGGCGAAGAAAGCTCTAATTCCCGCCATTTTTTGTTAATTCACCATGAATTAAAAGAATAGACATGTACAGGCCTATTTAAAGCACTGAATTCAACTGGCCAGCAGAGGTCGCTGTGTAGCTTTAACTGCCTATTCCAATTGTGGGTGTCTCTATAGCTGTCACGTGATACAACTGAAAAGTTTAATTTTTTCTTAATTGATTTATTTATTTATATGATATTGTATTTCACAGGGTCAGGGGGCCCTAGGGTCCCGCTCCAAGCCCGCCTGAGCCCGGCGTCGCTCCGCTCGCCTTCGGCTCGCTCAGGGTGTTCTTGGCTTCAGAGATCCAACTATGTTTCTCAAACATGGTGGCTAAAATTTTCAGTCTGAGGGCCTATTTAAAACACTGAATTCAAATGGCCAACAGAGGTCGCTCTATGGCCTAGACTGCCTATTCCAATTGTGGGTGTCTCTGTAGCAGTCACGTGATACAGCTGAAAGATTTTTTTTTTTTTTTTTCGCCACACTGAGCGGAGCTAATATCGCGCAAGTCAGAAAACTCTCCCAAAAAACACTCAGAGAAAGAGACAGATTGTTTTTCGGACAGGTTTAACATGATAACATATCCTATGAAGTTACTAAACTTCTCAAGGATGGCGAAGAAAGCTCTAATTCCCGCCATTTTTTGTTAATTCACCATGAATTAAAAGAATAGACATGTACAGGCCTATTTAAAGCACTGAATTCAACTGGCCAGCAGAGGTCGCTGTGTAGCTTTAACTGCCTATTCCAATTGTGGGTGTCTCTATAGCTGTCACGTGATACAACTGAAAAGTTTAATTTTTTCTTAATTGATTTATTTATTTATATGATATTGTATTTCACAGGGTCAGGGGGCCCTAGGGTCCCGCTCCAAGCCCGCCTGAGCCCGGCATCGCTCCGCTCGCCTTCGGCTCGCTCAGGGTGTTCTTGGCTTCAGAGATCCAACTATGTTTCTCAAACATGGTGGCTAAAATTTTCAGTCTGAGGGCCTATTTAAAACACTGAATTCAAATGGCCAACAGAGGTCGCTCTATGGCCTAGACTGCCTATTCCAATTGTGGGTGTCTCTGTAGCAGTCACGTGATACAGCTGAAAGATTTTTTTTTTTTTTTTTCGCCACACTGAGCGGAGCTAATATCGCGCAAGTCAGAAAACTCTCCCAAAAAACACTCAGAGAAAGAGACAGATTGTTTTTCGGACAGGTTTAACATGATAACATATCCTATGAAGTTACTAAACTTCTCAAGGATGGCGAAGAAAGCTCTAATTCCCGCCATTTTTTGTTAATTCACCATGAATTAAAAGAATAGACATGTACAGGCCTATTTAAGACACTGAATTCAACTGGCCAGCAGAGGTCGCTGTGTGGATTAGACTGCCTATTCCAATTGTGGGTGCCTCTATAGCTGTCACGTGGTACAGCTGACAGGATTTTTTTTTTTTTTTTGCCACACTGGGCGAAGCTTAGATCGCGCAAGTCAGAAAACTCTCCCAAAAAACACTCAGAGAAAGAGACAGATTGTTTTTCGGACAGGTTTAACATGATAACGTATCCTATGAAGTGACTAAACTTCTCAAGGATGGCGAAGAAAGCTCTAATTCCCGCCATTTTTTGTTAATTCACCATGAATTAAAAGAATAGACATGTACAGGCCTATTTAAGACACTGAATTCAACTGGCCAGCAGAGGTCGCTGTGTGGATTAGACTGCCTATTCCAATTGTGGGTGCCTCTATAGCTGTCACGTGGTACAGCTGACAGGATTTTTTTTTTTTTTTTGCCACACTGGGCGAAGCTTAGATCGCGCAAGTCAGAAAACTCTCCCAAAAAACACTCAGAGAAAGAGACAGATTGTTTTTCGGACAGGTTTAACATGATAACGTATCCTATGAAGTGACTAAACTTCTCAAGGATGGCGAAGAAAGCTCTAATTCCCGCCATTTTTTGTTAATTCACCATGAATTAAAAGAATAGACATGTACAGGCCTATTTAAGACACTGAATTCAACTGGCCAGCAGAGGTCGCTGTGTGGATTAGACTGCCTATTCCAATTGTGGGTGCCTCTATAGCTGTCACGTGGTACAGCTGACAGGATTTTTTTTTTTTTTTTGCCACACTGGGCGAAGCTTAGATCGCGCAAGTCAGAAAACTCTCCCAAAAAACACTCAGAGAAAGAGACAGATTGTTTTTCGGACAGGTTTAACATGATAACGTATCCTATGAAGTGACTAAACTTCTCAAGGATGGCGAAGAAAGCTCTAATTCCCGCCATTTTTTGTTAATTCACCATGAATTAAAAGAATAGACATGTACAGGCCTATTTAAGACACTGAATTCAACTGGCCAGCAGAGGTCGGTGTGTGGACTAGACTGCCTATTCCAATTGTGGGTGTCTCTATAGCTGTCACGTGATACAGCTGAAAGATTTTTTTTTTTTTTTTTGCCACACTGGGCGAAGCTTAGATCGCGCAAGTCAGAAAACTCTCCCAAAAAACACTCAGAGAAAGAGACAGATTGTTTTTCGGACAGGTTTAACATGATAACGTATCCTATGAAGTGACTAAACTTCTCAAGGATGGCGAAGAAAGCTCTAATTCCCGCCATTTTTTGTTAATTCACCATGAATTAAAAGAATAGACATGTACAGGCCTATTTAAGACACTGAATTCAACTGGCCAGCAGAGGTCGCTGTGTGGACTAGACTGCCTATTCCAATTGTGGGTGTCTCTATAGCTGTCACGTGATACAGCTGAAAGATTTTTTTTTTTTTTGCCACACTGAGCGGAGCTTAGATCGCGCAAGTCAGAAAACTCTCCCAAAAAACACTCAGAGAAAGAGACAGATTGTTTTTCGGACAGGTTTAACACGATTACGTATCCTATGAAGTGACTAAACTTCTCAAGGATGGCGAAGAAAGCTCTAATTCCCGCCATTTTTTGTTAATTCACCATGAATTAAAAGAATAGACATGTACAGGCCTATTTAAAGCACTGAATTCAACTGGCCAGCAGAGGTCGCTGTGTAGCTTTAACTGCCTATTCCAATTGTGGGTGTCTCTATAGCTGTCACGTGATACAACTGAAAAGTTTAATTTTTTCTTAATTGATTTATTTATTTATATGATATTGTATTTCACAGGGTCAGGGGGCCCTAGGGTCCCGCTCCAAGCCCGCCTGAGCCCGGCATCGCTCCGCTCGCCTTCGGCTCGCTCAGGGTGTTCTTGGCTTCAGAGATCCAACTATGTTTCTCAAACATGGTGGCTAAAATTTTCAGTCTGAGGGCCTATTTAAAACACTGAATTCAAATGGCCAACAGAGGTCGCTCTATGGCCTAGACTGCCTATTCCAATTGTGGGTGTCTCTGTAGCAGTCACGTGATACAGCTGAAAGATTTTTTTTTTTTTTTTTTCGCCACACTGAGCGGAGCTAATATCGCGCAAGTCAGAAAACTCTCCCAAAAAACATTCAGAGAAAGAGACAGATTGTTTTTCGGACAGGTTTAACATGATAACATATCCTATGAAGTTACTAAACTTCTCAAGGATGGCGAAGAAAGCTCTAATTCCCGCCATTTTTTGTTAATTCACCATGAATTAAAAGAATAGACATGTACAGGCCTATTTAAGACACTGAATTCAACTGGCCAGCAGAGGTCGCTGTGTGGATTAGACTGCCTATTCCAATTGTGGGTGCCTCTATAGCTGTCACGTGGTACAGCTGACAGGATTTTTTATTTTTTTTTGCCACACTGGGCGAAGCTTAGATCGCGCAAGTCAGAAAACTCTCCCAAAAAACACTCAGAGAAAGAGACAGATTGTTTTTCGGACAGGTTTAACATGATAACGTATCCTATGAAGTGACTAAACTTCTCAAGGATGGCGAAGAAAGCTCTAATTCCCGCCATTTTTTGTTAATTCACCATGAATTAAAAGAATAGACATGTACAGGCCTATTTAAGACACTGAATTCAACTGGCGAGCAGAGGTCGCTGTGTGGATTAGACTGCCTATTCCAATTGTGGGTGCCTCTATAGCTGTCACGTGGTACAGCTGACAGGATTTTTTTTTTTTTTTTGCCACACTGGGCGAAGCTTAGATCGCGCAAGTCAGAAAACTCTCCCAAAAAACACTCAGAGAAAGAGACAGATTGTTTTTCGGACAGGTTTAACATGATAACGTATCCTATGAAGTGACTAAACTTCTCAAGGATGGCGAAGAAAGCTCTAATTCCCGCCATTTTTTGTTAATTCACCATGAATTAAAAGAATAGACATGTACAGGCCTATTTAAGACACTGAATTCAACTGGCCAGCAGAGGTCGCTGTGTGGACTAGACTGCCTATTCCAATTGTGGGTGTCTCTATAGCTGTCACGTGATACAGCTGAAAGATTTTTTTTTTTTTTGCCACACTGAGCGGAGCTTAGATCGCGCAAGTCAGAAAACTCTCCCAAAAAACACTCAGAGAAAGAGACAGATTGTTTTTCGGACAGGTTTAACACGATTACGTATCCTATGAAGTGACTAAACTTCTCAAGGATGGCGAAGAAAGCTCTAATTCCCGCCATTTTTTGTTAATTCACCATGAATTAAAAGAATAGACATGTACAGGCCTATTTAAAGCACTGAATTCAACTGGCCAGCAGAGGTCGCTGTGTAGCTTTAACTGCCTATTCCAATTGTGGGTGTCTCTATAGCTGTCACGTGATCCAACTGAAAAGTTTAATTTTTTCTTAATTGATTTATTTATTTATATGATATTGTATTTCACAGGGTCAGGGGGCCCTAGGGTCCCGCTCCAAGCCCGCCTGAGCCCGGCATCGCTCCGCTCGCCTTCGGCTCGCTCAGGGTGTTCTTGGCTTCAGAGATCCAACTATGTTTCTCAAACATGGTGGCTAAAATTTTCAGTCTGAGGGCCTATTTAAAACACTGAATTCAAATGGCCAACAGAGGTCGCTCTATGGCCTAGACTGCCTATTCCAATTGTGGGTGTCTCTGTAGCAGTCACGTGATACAGCTGAAAGATTTTTTTTTTTTTTTTTTTTTTTTTTCGCCACACTGAGCGGAGCTAATATCGCGCAAGTCAGAAAACTCTCCCAAAAAACACTCAGAGAAAGAGACAGATTGTTTTTCGGACAGGTTTAACATGATAACATATCCTATGAAGTTACTAAACTTCTCAAGGATGGCGAAGAAAGCTCTAATTCCCGCCATTTTTTGTTAATTCACCATGAATTAAAAGAATAGACATGTACAGGCCTATTTAAGACACTGAATTCAACTGGCCAGCAGAGGTCGCTGTGTGGATTAGACTGCCTATTCCAATTGTGGGTGCCTCTATAGCTGTCACGTGGTACAGCTGACAGGATTTTTTATTTTTTTTTGCCACACTGGGCGAAGCTTAGATCGCGCAAGTCAGAAAACTCTCCCAAAAAACACTCAGAGAAAGAGACAGATTGTTTTTCGGACAGGTTTAACATGATAACGTATCCTATGAAGTGACTAAACTTCTCAAGGATGGCGAAGAAAGCTCTAATTCCCGCCATTTTTTGTTAATTCACCATGAATTAAAAGAATAGACATGTACAGGCCTATTTAAGACACTGAATTCAACTGGCCAGCAGAGGTCGCTGTGTGGATTAGACTGCCTATTCCAATTGTGGGTGCCTCTATAGCTGTCACGTGGTACAGCTGACAGGATATTTTTTTTTTTTTTGCCACACTGGGCGAAGCTTAGATCGCGCAAGTCAGAAAACTCTCCCAAAAAACACTCAGAGAAAGAGACAGATTGTTTTTCGGACAGGTTTAACATGATAACGTATCCTATGAAGTGACTAAACTTCTCAAGGATGGCGAAGAAAGCTCTAATTCCCGCCATTTTTTGTTAATTCACCATGAATTAAAAGAATAGACATGTACAGGCCTATTTAAGACACTGAATTCAACTGGCCAGCAGAGGTCGCTGTGTGGACTAGACTGCCTATTCCAATTGTGGGTGTCTCTATAGCTGTCACGTGATACAGCTGAAAGATTTTTTTTTTTTTTGCCACACTGAGCGGAGCTTAGATCGCGCAAGTCAGAAAACTCTCCCAAAAAACACTCAGAGAAAGAGACAGATTGTTTTTCGGACAGGTTTAACACGATTACGTATCCTATGAAGTGACTAAACTTCTCAAGGATGGCGAAGAAAGCTCTAATTCCCGCCATTTTTTGTTAATTCACCATGAATTAAAAGAATAGACATGTACAGGCCTATTTAAAACACTGAATTCAACTGGCCAGCAGAGGTCGCTGTGTAGCTTTAACTGCCTATTCCAATTGTGGGTGTCTCTATAGCTGTCACGTGATACAACTGAAAAGTTTAATTTTTTTTTAATTGATTTATTTATTTATATGATATTGTATTTCACAGGGTCAGGGGGCCCTAGGGTCCCGCTCCAAGCCCGCCTGAGCCCGGCATCGCTCCGCTCGCCTTCGGCTCGCTCAGGGTGTTCTTGGCTTCAGAGATCCAACTATGTTTCTCAAACATGGTGGCTAAAAATTTCAGTCTGAGGGCCTATTTAAAACACTGAATTCAAATGACCAACAGAGGTCGCTCCATGGCCTAGACTGCCTATTCCAATTGTGGGTGTCTCTGTAGCAGTCACGTGATACAGCTGAAAGATTTTTTTTTTTTTTTTTTGCCACACTGAGCGGAGCTAATATCGCGCAAGTCAGAAAACTCTCCCAAAAAACACTCAGAGAAAGAGACAGATTGTTTTTCGGACAGGTTTAACATGATAACATATCCTATGAAGTTACTAAACTTCTCAAGGATGGCGAAGAAAGCTCTAATTCCCGCCATTTTTTGTTAATTCACCATGAATTAAAAGAATAGACATGTACAGGCCTATTTAAGACACTGAATTCAACTGGCCAGCAGAGGTCGCTGTGTGGATTAGACTGCCTATTCCAATTGTGGGTGCCTCTATAGCTGTCACGTGGTACAGCTGACAGGATTTTTTTTTTTTTTTTGCCACACTGGGCGAAGCTTAGATCGCGCAAGTCAGAAAACTCTCCCAAAAAACACTCAGAGAAAGAGACAGATTGTTTTTCGGACAGGTTTAACATGATAACGTATCCTATGAAGTGACTAAACTTCTCAAGGATGGCGAAGAAAGCTCTAATTCCCGCCATTTTTTGTTAATTCACCATGAATTAAAAGAATAGACATGTACAGGCCTATTTAAGACACTGAATTCAACTGGCCAGCAGAGGTCGCTGTGTGGACTAGACTGCCTATTCCAATTGTGGGTGTCTCTATAGCTGTCACGTGATACAGCTGAAAGATTTTTTTTTTTTTTGCCACACTGAGCGGAGCTTAGATCGCGCAAGTCAGAAAACTCTCCCAAAAAACACTCAGAGAAAGAGACAGATTGTTTTTCGGACAGGTTTAACACGATTACGTATCCTATGAAGTGACTAAACTTCTCAAGGATGGCGAAGAAAGCTCTAATTCCCGCCATTTTTTGTTAATTCACCATGAATTAAAAGAATAGACATGTACAGGCCTATTTAAAGCACTGAATTCAACTGGCCAGCAGAGGTCGCTGTGTAGCTTTAACTGCCTATTCCAATTGTGGGTGTCTCTATAGCTGTCACGTGATACAACTGAAAAGTTTAATTTTTTCTTAATTGATTTATTTATTTATATGATATTGTATTTCACAGGGTCAGGGGGCCCTAGGGTCCCGCTCCAAGCCCGCCTGAGCCCGGCATCGCTCCGCTCGCCTTCGGCTCGCTCAGGGTGTTCTTGGCTTCAGAGATCCAACTATGTTTCTCAAACATGGTGGCTAAAATTTTCAGTCTGAGGGCCTATTTAAAACACTGAATTCAAATGGCCAACAGAGGTCGCTCTATGGCCTAGACTGCCTATTCCAATTGTGGGTGTCTCTGTAGCAGTCACGTGATACAGCTGAAAGATTTTTTTTTTTTTTTTTTCGCCACACTGAGCGGAGCTAATATCGCGCAAGTCAGAAAACTCTCCCAAAAAACACTCAGAGAAAGAGACAGATTGTTTTTCGGACAGGTTTAACATGATAACATATCCTATGAAGTTACTAAACTTCTCAAGGATGGCGAAGAAAGCTCTAATTCCCGCCATTTTTTGTTAATTCACCATGAATTAAAAGAATAGACATGTACAGGCCTATTTAAGACACTGAATTCAACTGGCCAGCAGAGGTCGCTGTGTGGATTAGACTGCCTATTCCAATTGTGGGTGCCTCTATAGCTGTCACGTGGTACAGCTGACAGGATTTTTTATTTTTTTTTGCCACACTGGGCGAAGCTTAGATCGCGCAAGTCAGAAAACTCTCCCAAAAAACACTCAGAGAAAGAGACAGATTGTTTTTCGGACAGGTTTAACATGATAACGTATCCTATGAAGTGACTAAACTTCTCAAGGATGGCGAAGAAAGCTCTAATTCCCGCCATTTTTTGTTAATTCACCATGAATTAAAAGAATAGACATGTACAGGCCTATTTAAGACACTGAATTCAACTGGCGAGCAGAGGTCGCTGTGTGGATTAGACTGCCTATTCCAATTGTGGGTGCCTCTATAGCTGTCACGTGGTACAGCTGACAGGATTTTTTTTTTTTTTTTGCCACACTGGGCGAAGCTTAGATCGCGCAAGTCAGAAAACTCTCCCAAAAAACACTCAGAGAAAGAGACAGATTGTTTTTCGGACAGGTTTAACATGATAACGTATCCTATGAAGTGACTAAACTTCTCAAGGATGGCGAAGAAAGCTCTAATTCCCGCCATTTTTTGTTAATTCACCATGAATTAAAAGAATAGACATGTACAGGCCTATTTAAGACACTGAATTCAACTGGCCAGCAGAGGTCGCTGTGTGGACTAGACTGCCTATTCCAATTGTGGGTGTCTCTATAGCTGTCACGTGATACAGCTGAAAGATTTTTTTTTTTTTTGCCACACTGAGCGGAGCTTAGATCGCGCAAGTCAGAAAACTCTCCCAAAAAACACTCAGAGAAAGAGACAGATTGTTTTTCGGACAGGTTTAACACGATTACGTATCCTATGAAGTGACTAAACTTCTCAAGGATGGCGAAGAAAGCTCTAATTCCCGCCATTTTTTGTTAATTCACCATGAATTAAAAGAATAGACATGTACAGGCCTATTTAAAGCACTGAATTCAACTGGCCAGCAGAGGTCGCTGTGTAGCTTTAACTGCCTATTCCAATTGTGGGTGTCTCTATAGCTGTCACGTGATACAACTGAAAAGTTTAATTTTTTCTTAATTGATTTATTTATTTATATGATATTGTATTTCACAGGGTCAGGGGGCCCTAGGGTCCCGCTCCAAGCCCGCCTGAGCCCGGCATCGCTCCGCTCGCCTTCGGCTCGCTCAGGGTGTTCTTGGCTTCAGAGATCCAACTATGTTTCTCAAACATGGTGGCTAAAATTTTCAGTCTGAGGGCCTATTTAAAACACTGAATTCAAATGGCCAACAGAGGTCGCTCTATGGCCTAGACTGCCTATTCCAATTGTGGGTGTCTCTGTAGCAGTCACGTGATACAGCTGAAAGATTTTTTTTTTTTTTTTTCGCCACACTGAGCGGAGCTAATATCGCGCAAGTCAGAAAACTCTCCCAAAAAACACTCAGAGAAAGAGACAGATTGTTTTTCGGACAGGTTTAACATGATAACATATCCTATGAAGTTACTAAACTTCTCAAGGATGGCGAAGAAAGCTCTAATTCCCGCCATTTTTTGTTAATTCACCATGAATTAAAAGAATAGACATGTACAGGCCTATTTAAGACACTGAATTCAACTGGCCAGCAGAGGTCGCTGTGTGGATTAGACTGCCTATTCCAATTGTGGGTGCCTCTATAGCTGTCACGTGGTACAGCTGACAGGATTTTTTATTTTTTTTTGCCACACTGGGCGAAGCTTAGATCGCGCAAGTCAGAAAACTCTCCCAAAAAACACTCAGAGAAAGAGACAGATTGTTTTTCGGACAGGTTTAACATGATAACGTATCCTATGAAGTGACTAAACTTCTCAAGGATGGCGAAGAAAGCTCTAATTCCCGCCATTTTTTGTTAATTCACCATGAATTAAAAGAATAGACATGTACAGGCCTATTTAAGACACTGAATTCAACTGGCCAGCAGAGGTCGCTGTGTGGATTAGACTGCCTATTCCAATTGTGGGTGCCTCTATAGCTGTCACGTGGTACAGCTGACAGGATTTTTTTTTTTTTTTTTGCCACACTGGGCGAAGCTTAGATCGCGCAAGTCAGAAAACTCTCCCAAAAAACACTCAGAGAAAGAGACAGATTGTTTTTCGGACAGGTTTAACATGATAACGTATCCTATGAAGTGACTAAACTTCTCAAGGATGGCGAAGAAAGCTCTAATTCCCGCCATTTTTTGTTAATTCACCATGAATTAAAAGAATAGACATGTACAGGCCTATTTAAGACACTGAATTCAACTGGCCAGCAGAGGTCGCTGTGTGGACTAGACTGCCTATTCCAATTGTGGGTGTCTCTATAGCTGTCACGTGATACAGCTGAAAGATTTTTTTTTTTTTTGCCACACTGAGCGGAGCTTAGATCGCGCAAGTCAGAAAACTCTCCCAAAAAACACTCAGAGAAAGAGACAGATTGTTTTTCGGACAGGTTTAACACGATTACGTATCCTATGAAGTGACTAAACTTCTCAAGGATGGCGAAGAAAGCTCTAATTCCCGCCATTTTTTGTTAATTCACCATGAATTAAAAGAATAGACATGTACAGGCCTATTTAAAGCACTGAATTCAACTGGCCAGCAGAGGTCGCTGTGTAGCTTTAACTGCCTATTCCAATTGTGGGTGTCTCTATAGCTGTCACGTGATACAACTGAAAAGTTTAATTTTTTCTTAATTGATTTATTTATTTATATGATATTGTATTTCACAGGGTCAGGGGGCCCTAGGGTCCCGCTCCAAGCCCGCCTGAGCCCGGCATCGCTCCGCTCGCCTTCGGCTCGCTCAGGGTGTTCTTGGCTTCAGAGATCCAACTATGTTTCTCAAACATGGTGGCTAAAATTTTCAGTCTGAGGGCCTATTTAAAACACTGAATTCAAATGGCCAACAGAGGTCGCTCTATGGCCTAGACTGCCTATTCCAATTGTGGGTGTCTCTGTAGCAGTCACGTGATACAGCTGAAAGATTTTTTTTTTTTTTTTTCGCCACACTGAGCGGAGCTAATATCGCGCAAGTCAGAAAACTCTCCCAAAAAACACTCAGAGAAAGAGACAGATTGTTTTTCGGACAGGTTTAACATGATAACATATCCTATGAAGTTACTAAACTTCTCAAGGATGGCGAAGAAAGCTCTAATTCCCGCCATTTTTTGTTAATTCACCATGAATTAAAAGAATAGACATGTACAGGCCTATTTAAGACACTGAATTCAACTGGCCAGCAGAGGTCGCTGTGTGGATTAGACTGCCTATTCCAATTGTGGGTGCCTCTATAGCTGTCACGTGGTACAGCTGACAGGATTTTTTTTTTTTTTTTGCCACACTGGGCGAAGCTTAGATCGCGCAAGTCAGAAAACTCTCCCAAAAAACACTCAGAGAAAGAGACAGATTGTTTTTCGGACAGGTTTAACATGATAACGTATCCTATGAAGTGACTAAACTTCTCAAGGATGGCGAAGAAAGCTCTAATTCCCGCCATTTTTTGTTAATTCACCATGAATTAAAAGAATAGACATGTACAGGCCTATTTAAGACACTGAATTCAACTGGCCAGCAGAGGTCGCTGTGTGGATTAGACTGCCTATTCCAATTGTGGGTGCCTCTATAGCTGTCACGTGGTACAGCTGACAGGATATTTTTTTTTTTTTTGCCACACTGGGCGAAGCTTAGATCGCGCAAGTCAGAAAACTCTCCCAAAAAACACTCAGAGAAAGAGACAGATTGTTTTTCGGACAGGTTTAACATGATAACGTATCCTATGAAGTGACTAAACTTCTCAAGGATGGCGAAGAAAGCTCTAATTCCCGCCATTTTTTGTTAATTCACCATGAATTAAAAGAATAGACATGTACAGGCCTATTTAAGACACTGAATTCAACTGGCCAGCAGAGGTCGCTGTGTGGACTAGACTGCCTATTCCAATTGTGGGTGTCTCTATAGCTGTCACGTGATACAGCTGAAAGATTTTTTTTTTTTTTTGCCACACTGAGCGGAGCTTAGATCGCGCAAGTCAGAAAACTCTCCCAAAAAACACTCAGAGAAAGAGACAGATTGTTTTTCGGACAGGTTTAACACGATTACGTATCCTATGAAGTGACTAAACTTCTCAAGGATGGCGAAGAAAGCTCTAATTCCCGCCATTTTTTGTTAATTCACCATGAATTAAAAGAATAGACATGTACAGGCCTATTTAAAACACTGAATTCAACTGGCCAGCAGAGGTCGCTGTGTAGCTTTAACTGCCTATTCCAATTGTGGGTGTCTCTATAGCTGTCACGTGATACAACTGAAAAGTTTAATTTTTTTTTAATTGATTTATTTATTTATATGATATTGTATTTCACAGGGTCAGGGGGCCCTAGGGTCCCGCTCCAAGCCCGCCTGAGCCCGGCATCGCTCCACTCGCCTTCGGCTCGCTCAGGGTGTTCTTGGCTTCAGAGATCCAACTATGTTTCTCAAACATGGTGGCTAAAAATTTCAGTCTGAGGGCCTATTTAAAACACTGAATTCAAATGACCAACAGAGGTCGCTCCATGGCCTAGACTGCCTATTCCAATTGTGGGTGTCTCTGTAGCAGTCACGTGATACAGCTGAAAGATTTTTTTTTTTTTTTTTTGCCACACTGAGCGGAGCTAATATCGCGCAAGTCAGAAAACTCTCCCAAAAAACACTCAGAGAAAGAGACAGATTGTTTTTCGGACAGGTTTAACATGATAACATATCCTATGAAGTTACTAAACTTCTCAAGGATGGCGAAGAAAGCTCTAATTCCCGCCATTTTTTGTTAATTCACCATGAATTAAAAGAATAGACATGTACAGGCCTATTTAAGACACTGAATTCAACTGGCCAGCAGAGGTCGCTGTGTGGATTAGACTGCCTATTCCAATTGTGGGTGCCTCTATAGCTGTCACGTGGTACAGCTGACAGGATTTTTTTTTTTTTTTTTGCCACACTGGGCGAAGCTTAGATCGCGCAAGTCAGAAAACTCTCCCAAAAAACACTCAGAGAAAGAGACAGATTGTTTTTCGGACAGGTTTAACATGATAACGTATCCTATGAAGTGACTAAACTTCTCAAGGATGGCGAAGAAAGCTCTAATTCCCGCCATTTTTTGTTAATTCACCATGAATTAAAAGAATAGACATGTACAGGCCTATTTAAGACACTGAATTCAACTGGCCAGCAGAGGTCGCTGTGTGGACTAGACTGCCTATTCCAATTGTGGGTGTCTCTATAGCTGTCACGTGATACAGCTGAAAGATTTTTTTTTTTTTTGCCACACTGAGCGGAGCTTAGATCGCGCAAGTCAGAAAACTCTCCCAAAAAACACTCAGAGAAAGAGACAGATTGTTTTTCGGACAGGTTTAACACGATTACGTATCCTATGAAGTGACTAAACTTCTCAAGGATGGCGAAGAAAGCTCTAATTCCCGCCATTTTTTGTTAATTCACCATGAATTAAAAGAATAGACATGTACAGGCCTATTTAAAGCACTGAATTCAACTGGCCAGCAGAGGTCGCTGTGTAGCTTTAACTGCCTATTCCAATTGTGGGTGTCTCTATAGCTGTCACGTGATACAACTGAAAAGTTTAATTTTTTCTTAATTGATTTATTTATTTATATGATATTGTATTTCACAGGGTCAGGGGGCCCTAGGGTCCCGCTCCAAGCCCGCCTGAGCCCGGCATCGCTCCGCTCGCCTTCGGCTCGCTCAGGGTGTTCTTGGCTTCAGAGATCCAACTATGTTTCTCAAACATGGTGGCTAAAATTTTCAGTCTGAGGGCCTATTTAAAACACTGAATTCAAATGGCCAACAGAGGTCGCTCTATGGCCTAGACTGCCTATTCCAATTGTGGGTGTCTCTGTAGCAGTCACGTGATACAGCTGAAAGATTTTTTTTTTTTTTTTTCGCCACACTGAGCGGAGCTAATATCGCGCAAGTCAGAAAACTCTCCCAAAAAACACTCAGAGAAAGAGACAGATTGTTTTTCGGACAGGTTTAACATGATAACGTATCCTATGAAGTGACTAAACTTCTCAAGGATGGCGAAGAAAGCTCTAATTCCCGCCATTTTTTGTTAATTCACCATGAATTAAAAGAATAGACATGTACAGGCCTATTTAAGACACTGAATTCAACTGGCCAGCAGAGGTCGCTGTGTGGATTAGACTGCCTATTCCAATTGTGGGTGCCTCTATAGCTGTCACGTGGTACAGCTGACAGGATTTTTTTTTTTTTTTTGCCACACTGGGCGAAGCTTAGATCGCGCAAGTCAGAAAACTCTCCCAAAAAACACTCAGAGAAAGAGACAGATTGTTTTTCGGACAGGTTTAACATGATAACGTATCCTATGAAGTGACTAAACTTCTCAAGGATGGCGAAGAAAGCTCTAATTCCCGCCATTTTTTGTTAATTCACCATGAATTAAAAGAATAGACATGTACAGGCCTATTTAAGACACTGAATTCAACTGGCCAGCAGAGGTCGCTGTGTGGACTAGACTGCCTATTCCAATTGTGGGTGTCTCTATAGCTGTCACGTGATACAGCTGAAAGATTTTTTTTTTTTTTTGCGCCACACTGAGCGGAGCTTAGATCGCGCAAGTCAGAAAACTCTCCCAAAAAACACTCAGAGAAAGAGACAGATTGTTTTTCGGACAGGTTTAACACGATTACGTATCCTATGAAGTGACTAAACTTCTCAAGGATGGCGAAGAAAGCTCTAATTCCCGCCATTTTTTGTTAATTCACCATGAATTAAAAGAATAGACATGTACAGGCCTATTTAAAGCACTGAATTCAACTGGCCAGCAGAGGTCGCTGTGTAGCTTTAACTGCCTATTCCAATTGTGGGTGTCTCTATAGCTGTCACGTGATACAACTGAAAAGTTTAATTTTTTCTTAATTGATTTATTTATTTATATGATATTGTATTTCACAGGGTCAGGGGGCCCTAGGGTCCCGCTCCAAGCCCGCCTGAGCCCGGCATCGCTCCGCTCGCCTTCGGCTCGCTCAGGGTGTTCTTGGCTTCAGAGATCCAACTATGTTTCTCAAACATGGTGGCTAAAATTTTCAGTCTGAGGGCCTATTTAAAACACTGAATTCAAATGGCCAACAGAGGTCGCTCTATGGCCTAGACTGCCTATTCCAATTGTGGGTGTCTCTGTAGCAGTCACGTGATACAGCTGAAAGATTTTTTTTTTTTTTTTTCGCCACACTGAGCGGAGCTAATATCGCGCAAGTCAGAAAACTCTCCCAAAAAACACTCAGAGAAAGAGACAGATTGTTTTTCGGACAGGTTTAACATGATAACATATCCTATGAAGTTACTAAACTTCTCAAGGATGGCGAAGAAAGCTCTAATTCCCGCCATTTTTTGTTAATTCACCATGAATTAAAAGAATAGACATGTACAGGCCTATTTAAGACACTGAATTCAACTGGCCAGGAGAGGTCGCTGTGTGGATTAGACTGCCTATTCCAATTGTGGGTGCCTCTATAGCTGTCACGTGGTACAGCTGACAGGATTTTTTTTTTTTTTTTGCCACACTGGGCGAAGCTTAGATCGCGCAAGTCAGAAAACTCTCCCAAAAAACACTCAGAGAAAGAGACAGATTGTTTTTCGGACAGGTTTAACATGATAACGTATCCTATGAAGTGACTAAACTTCTCAAGGATGGCGAAGAAAGCTCTAATTCCCGCCATTTTTTGTTAATTCACCATGAATTAAAAGAATAGACATGTACAGGCCTATTTAAGACACTGAATTCAACTGGCCAGCAGAGGTCGCTGTGTGGATTAGACTGCCTATTCCAATTGTGGGTGCCTCTATAGCTGTCACGTGGTACAGCTGAAAGATTTATTTTTTTTTTGCCACACTGAGCGGAGCTTAGATCGCGCAAGTCAGAAAACTCTCCCAAAAAACACTCAGAGAAAGAGACAGATTGTTTTTCGGACAGGTTTAACACGATTACGTATCCTATGAAGTGACTAAACTTCTCAAGGATGGCGAAGAAAGCTCTAATTCCCGCCATTTTTTGTTAATTCACCATGAATTAAAAGAATAGACATGTACAGGCCTATTTAAAACACTGAATTCAACTGGCCAGCAGAGGTCGCTGTGTGGATTAGACTGCCTATTCCAATTGTGGGTGTCTCTATAGCTGTCACGTGATACAGCTGAAAGATTTTTTTTTTTTTTGCCACACTGAGCGGAGCTTAGATCGCGCAAGTCAGAAAACTCTCCCAAAAAACACTCAGAGAAAGAGACAGATTGTTTTTCGGACAGGTTTAACACGATTACGTATCCTATGAAGTGACTAAACTTCTCAAGGATGGCGAAGAAAGCTCTAATTCCCGCCATTTTTTGTTAATTCACCATGAATTAAAAGAATAGACATGTACAGGCCTATTTAAAGCACTGAATTCAACTGGCCAGCAGAGGTCGCTGTGTAGCTTTAACTGCCTATTCCAATTGTGGGTGTCTCTATAGCTGTCACGTGATACAACTGAAAAGTTTAATTTTTTCTTAATTGATTTATTTATTTATATGATATTGTATTTCACAGGGTCAGGGGGCCCTAGGGTCCCGCTCCCAGCCCGCCTGAGCCCGGCATCGCTCCGCTCGCCTTCGGCTCGCTCAGGGTGTTCTTGGCTTCAGAGATCCAACTATGTTTCTCAAACATGGTGGCTAAAATTTTCAGTCTGAGGGCCTATTTAAAACACTGAATTCAAATGGCCAACAGAGGTCGCTCTATGGCCTAGACTGCCTATTCCAATTGTGGGTGTCTCTGTAGCAGTCACGTGATACAGCTGAAAGATTTTTTTTTTTTTTTTTCGCCACACTGAGCGGAGCTAATATCGCGCAAGTCAGAAAACTCTCCCAAAAAACACTCAGAGAAAGAGACAGATTGTTTTTCGGACAGGTTTAACATGATAACGTATCCTATGAAGTGACTAAACTTCTCAAGGATGGCGAAGAAAGCTCTAATTCCCGCCATTTTTTGTTAATTCACCATGAATTAAAAGAATAGACATGTACAGGCCTATTTAAGACACTGAATTCAACTGGCCAGCAGAGGTCGCTGTGTGGATTAGACTGCCTATTCCAATTGTGGGTGCCTCTATAGCTGTCACGTGGTACAGCTGACAGGATTTTTTTTTTTTTTTTGCCACACTGGGCGAAGCTTAGATCGCGCAAGTCAGAAAACTCTCCCAAAAAACACTCAGAGAAAGAGACAGATTGTTTTTCGGACAGGTTTAACATGATAACGTATCCTATGAAGTGACTAAACTTCTCAAGGATGGCGAAGAAAGCTCTAATTCCCGCCATTTTTTGTTAATTCACCATGAATTAAAAGAATAGACATGTACAGGCCTATTTAAGACACTGAATTCAACTGGCCAGCAGAGGTCGCTGTGTGGATTAGACTGCCTATTCCAATAGTGGGTGCCTCTATAGCTGTCACGTGGTACAGCTGACAGGATTTTTTTTTTTTTTTTGCCACACTGGGCGAAGCTTAGATCGCGCAAGTCAGAAAACTCTCCCAAAAAACACTCAGAGAAAGAGACAGATTGTTTTTCGGACAGGTTTAACATGATAACGTATCCTATGAAGTGACTAAACTTCTCAAGGATGGCGAAGAAAGCTCTAATTCCCGCCATTTTTTGTTAATTCACCATGAATTAAAAGAATAGACATGTACAGGCCTATTTAAATCACTGAATTCAACTGGCCAGCAGAGGTCGCTGTGTAGCTTTAACTGCCTATTCCAATTGTGGGTGTCTCTATAGCTGTCACGTGATACAACTGAAAAGTTTAATTTTTTTTTAATTGATTTATTTATTTATATGATATTGTATTTCACAGGGCCTGAGGGGGCCCTAGGGTCCCGCTCCAAGCCCGCCTGAGCCCGGCATCGCTCCGCTCGCCTTCGGCTCGCTCAGGGTGTTCTTGGCTTCAGAGATCCAACTATGTTTCTCAAACATGGTGGCTAAAATTTTCAGTCTGAGGGCCTATTTAAAACACTGAATTCAAATGGCCAACAGAGGTCGCTCTATGGCCTAGACAGCCTATTCCAATTGTGGGTGTCTCTGTAGCAGTCACGTGATACAGCTGAAAGATTTTTTTTTTTTTTTTTTGCCACACTGAGCGGAGCTTATATCGCGCAAGTCAGAAAACTCTCCCAAAAAACACTCAGAGAAAGAGACAGATTGTTTTTCGGACAGGTTTAACATGATAACGTATCCTATGAAGTGACTAAACCTCTCAAGGATGGCGAAGAAAGCTCTAATTCCCGCCATTTTTTGTTAATTCACCATGAATTAAAAGAATAGACATGTACAGGCCTATTTAAAACACTGAATTCAACTGGCCAGCAGAGGTCGCTGTGTGGATTAGACTGCCTATTCCAATTGTGGGTGTCTCTATAGCTGTCACGTGATACAGCTGAAAGATTTTTTTTTTTTTTGCCACACTGAGCGGAGCTTAGATCGCGCAAGTCAGAAAACTCTCCCAAAAAACACTCAGAGAAAGAGACAGATTGTTTTTCGGACAGGTTTAACACGATTACGTATCCTATGAAGTGACTAAACTTCTCAAGGATGGCGAAGAAAGCTCTAATTCCCGCCATTTTTTGTTAATTCACCATGAATTAAAAGAATAGACATGTACAGGCCTATTTAAAACACTGAATTCAACTGGCCAGCAGAGGTCGCTGTGTGGATTAGACTGCCTATTCCAATTGTGGGTGTCTCTATAGCTGTCACGTGATACAGCTGAAAGATTTTTTTTTTTTTTGCCACACTGAGCGGAGCTTAGATCGCGCAAGTCAGAAAACTCTCCCAAAAAACACTCAGAGAAAGAGACAGATTGTTTTTCGGACAGGTTTAACACGATTACGTATCCTATGAAGTGACTAAACTTCTCAAGGATGGCGAAGAAAGCTCTAATTCCCGCCATTTTTTGTTAATTCACCATGAATTAAAAGAATAGACATGTACAGGCCTATTTAAAACACTGAATTCAACTGGCCAGCAGAGGTCGCTGTGTAGCTTTAACTGCCTATTCCAATTGTGGGTGTCTCTATAGCTGTCACGTGATACAACTGAAAAGTTTAATTTTTTTTTAATTGATTTATTTATTTATATGATATTGTATTTCACAGGGTCAGGGGGCCCTAGGGTCCCGCTCCAAGCCCGCCTGAGCCCGGCATCGCTCCGCTCGCCTTCGGCTCGCTCAGGGTGTTCTTGGCTTCAGAGATCCAACTATGTTTCTCAAACATGGTGGCTAAAATTTTCAGTCTGAGGGCCTATTTAAAACACTGAATTCAAATGGCCAACAGAGGTCGCTCTATGGCCTAGACTGCCTATTCCAATTGTGGGTGTCTCTGTAGCAGTCACGTGATACAGCTGAAAGATTTTTTTTTTTTTTTTTTTGCCACACTGAGCGGAGCTAATATCGCGCAAGTCAGAAAACTCTCCCAAAAAACACTCAGAGAAAGAGACAGATTGTTTTTCGGACAGGTTTAACATGATAACATATCCTATGAAGTTACTAAACTTCTCAAGGATGGCGAAGAAAGCTCTAATTCCCGCCATTTTTTGTTAATTCACCATGAATTAAAAGAATAGACATGTACAGGCCTATTTAAGACACTGAATTCAACTGGCCAGCAGAGGTCGCTGTGTGGATTAGACTGCCTATTCCAATTGTGGGTGCCTCTATAGCTGTCACGTGGTACAGCTGACAGGATTTTTTTTTTTTTTTTGCCACACTGGGCGAAGCTTAGATCGCGCAAGTCAGAAAACTCTCCCAAAAAACACTCAGAGAAAGAGACAGATTGTTTTTCGGACAGGTTTAACATGATAACGTATCCTATGAAGTGACTAAACCTCTCAAGGATGGCGAAGAAAGCTCTAATTCCCGCCATTTTTTGTTAATTCACCATGAATTAAAAGAATAGACATGTACAGGCCTATTTAAAACACTGAATTCAACTGGCCAGCAGAGGTCGCTGTGTGGATTAGACTGCCTATTCCAATTGTGGGTGTCTCTATAGCTGTCACGTGATACAGCTGAAAGATTTTTTTTTTTTTTGCCACACTGAGCGGAGCTTAGATCGCGCAAGTCAGAAAACTCTCCCAAAAAACACTCAGAGAAAGAGACAGATTGTTTTTCGGACAGGTTTAACACGATTACGTATCCTATGAAGTGACTAAACTTCTCAAGGATGGCGAAGAAAGCTCTAATTCCCGCCATTTTTTGTTAATTCACCATGAATTAAAAGAATAGACATGTACAGGCCTATTTAAAACACTGAATTCAACTGGCCAGCAGAGGTCGCTGTGTGGATTAGACTGCCTATTCCAATTGTGGGTGTCTCTATAGCTGTCACGTGATACAGCTGAAAGATTTTTTTTTTTTTTTGCCACACTGAGCGGAGCTTAGATCGCGCAAGTCAGAAAACTCTCCCAAAAAACACTCAGAGAAAGAGACAGATTGTTTTTCGGACAGGTTTAACACGATTACGTATCCTATGAAGTGACTAAACTTCTCAAGGATGGCGAAGAAAGCTCTAATTCCCGCCATTTTTTGTTAATTCACCATGAATTAAAAGAATAGACATGTACAGGCCTATTTAAAACACTGAATTCAACTGGCCAGCAGAGGTCGCTGTGTAGCTTTAACTGCCTATTCCAATTGTGGGTGTCTCTATAGCTGTCACGTGATACAACTGAAAAGTTTAATTTTTTTTAATTTATTTATTTATTTATATGATATTGTATTTCACAGGGTCAGGGGGCCCTAGGGTCCCGCTCCAAGCCCGCCTGAGCCCGGCATCGCTCCGCTCGCCTTCGGCTCGCTCAGGGTGTTCTTGGCTTCAGAGATCCAACTATGTTTCTCAAACATGGTGGCTAAAATTTTCAGTCTGAGGGCCTATTTAAAACACTGAATTCAAATGGCCAACAGAGGTCGCTCTATGGCCTAGACTGCCTATTCCAATTGTGGGTGTCTCTGTAGCAGTCACGTGATACAGCTGAAAGATTTTTTTTTTTTTTTTTTTGCCACACTGAGCGGAGCTAATATCGCGCAAGTCAGAAAACTCTCCCAAAAAACACTCAGAGAAAGAGACAGATTGTTTTTCGGACAGGTTTAACATGATAACATATCCTATGAAGTTACTAAACTTCTCAAGGATGGCGAAGAAAGCTCTAATTCCCGCCATTTTTTGTTAATTCACCATGAATTAAAAGAATAGACATGTACAGGCCTATTTAAGACACTGAATTCAACTGGCCAGCAGAGGTCGCTGTGTGGATTAGACTGCCTATTCCAATTGTGGGTGCCTCTATAGCTGTCACGTGGTACAGCTGACAGGATTTTTTATTTTTTTTTGCCACACTGGGCGAAGCTTAGATCGCGCAAGTCAGAAAACTCTCCCAAAAAACACTCAGAGAAAGAGACAGATTGTTTTTCGGACAGGTTTAACATGATAACGTATCCTATGAAGTGACTAAACTTCTCAAGGATGGCGAAGAAAGCTCTAATTCCCGCCATTTTTTGTTAATTCACCATGAATTAAAAGAATAGACATGTACAGGCCTATTTAAGACACTGAATTCAACTGGCCAGCAGAGGTCGCTGTGTGGATTAGACTGCCTATTCCAATTGTGGGTGCCTCTATAGCTGTCACGTGGTACAGCTGACAGGATTTTTTTTTTTTTTTTGCCACACTGGGCGAAGCTTAGATCGCGCAAGTCAGAAAACTCTCCCAAAAAACACTCAGAGAAAGAGACAGATTGTTTTTCGGACAGGTTTAACATGATAACGTATCCTATGAAGTGACTAAACTTCTCAAGGATGGCGAAGAAAGCTCTAATTCCCGCCATTTTTTGTTAATTCACCATGAATTAAAAGAATAGACATGTACAGGCCTATTTAAGACACTGAATTCAACTGGCCAGCAGAGGTCGCTGTGTGGACTAGACTGCCTATTCCAATTGTGGGTGTCTCTATAGCTGTCACGTGATACAGCTGAAAGATTTTTTTTTTTTTTGCCACACTGAGCGGAGCTTAGATCGCGCAAGTCAGAAAACTCTCCCAAAAAACACTCAGAGAAAGAGACAGATTGTTTTTCGGACAGGTTTAACACGATTACGTATCCTATGAAGTGACTAAACTTCTCAAGGATGGCGAAGAAAGCTCTAATTCCCGCCATTTTTTGTTAATTCACCATGAATTAAAAGAATAGACATGTACAGGCCTATTTAAAGCACTGAATTCAACTGGCCAGCAGAGGTCGCTGTGTAGCTTTAACTGCCTATTCCAATTGTGGGTGTCTCTATAGCTGTCACGTGATACAACTGAAAAGTTTAATTTTTTCTTAATTGATTTATTTATTTATATGATATTGTATTTCACAGGGTCAGGGGGCCCTAGGGTCCCGCTCCAAGCCCGCCTGAGCCCGGCATCGCTCCGCTCGCCTTCGGCTCGCTCAGGGTGTTCTTGGCTTCAGAGATCCAACTATGTTTCTCAAACATGGTGGCTAAAATTTTCAGTCTGAGGGCCTATTTAAAACACTGAATTCAAATGGCCAACAGAGGTCGCTCTATGGCCTAGACTGCCTATTCCAATTGTGGGTGTCTCTGTAGCAGTCACGTGATACAGCTGAAAGATTTTTTTTTTTTTTTTTCGCCACACTGAGCGGAGCTAATATCGCGCAAGTCAGAAAACTCTCCCAAAAAACACTCAGAGAAAGAGACAGATTGTTTTTCGGACAGGTTTAACATGATAACATATCCTATGAAGTTACTAAACTTCTCAAGGATGGCGAAGAAAGCTCTAATTCCCGCCATTTTTTGTTAATTCACCATGAATTAAAAGAATAGACATGTACAGGCCTATTTAAGACACTGAATTCAACTGGCCAGGAGAGGTCGCTGTGTGGATTAGACTGCCTATTCCAATTGTGGGTGCCTCTATAGCTGTCACGTGGTACAGCTGACAGGATTTTTTTTTTTTTTTTGCCACACTGGGCGAAGCTTAGATCGCGCAAGTCAGAAAACTCTCCCAAAAAACACTCAGAGAAAGAGACAGATTGTTTTTCGGACAGGTTTAACATGATAACGTATCCTATGAAGTGACTAAACTTCTCAAGGATGGCGAAGAAAGCTCTAATTCCCGCCATTTTTTGTTAATTCACCATGAATTAAAAGAATAGACATGTACAGGCCTATTTAAGACACTGAATTCAACTGGCCAGCAGAGGTCGCTGTGTGGATTAGACTGCCTATTCCAATTGTGGGTGCCTCTATAGCTGTCACGTGGTACAGCTGACAGGATTTTTTTTTTTTTTTTGCCACACTGGGCGAAGCTTAGATCGCGCAAGTCAGAAAACTCTCCCAAAAAACACTCAGAGAAAGAGACAGATTGTTTTTCGGACAGGTTTAACATGATAACGTATCCTATGAAGTGACTAAACTTCTCAAGGATGGCGAAGAAAGCTCTAATTCCCGCCATTTTTTGTTAATTCACCATGAATTAAAAGAATAGACATGTACAGGCCTATTTAAGACACTGAATTCAACTGGCCAGCAGAGGTCGCTGTGTGGACTAGACTGCCTATTCCAATTGTGGGTGTCTCTATAGCTGTCACGTGATACAGCTGAAAGATTTTTTTTTTTTTTGCCACACTGAGCGGAGCTTAGATCGCGCAAGTCAGAAAACTCTCCCAAAAAACACTCAGAGAAAGAGACAGATTGTTTTTCGGACAGGTTTAACACGATTACGTATCCTATGAAGTGACTAAACTTCTCAAGGATGGCGAAGAAAGCTCTAATTCCCGCCATTTTTTGTTAATTCACCATGAATTAAAAGAATAGACATGTACAGGCCTATTTAAAGCACTGAATTCAACTGGCCAGCAGAGGTCGCTGTGTAGCTTTAACTGCCTATTCCAATTGTGGGTGTCTCTATAGCTGTCACGTGATACAACTGAAAAGTTTAATTTTTTCTTAATTGATTTATTTATTTATATGATATTGTATTTCACAGGGTCAGGGGGCCCTAGGGTCCCGCTCCAAGCCCGCCTGAGCCCGGCATCGCTCCGCTCGCCTTCGGCTCGCTCAGGGTGTTCTTGGCTTCAGAGATCCAACTATGTTTCTCAAACATGGTGGCTAAAATTTTCAGTCTGAGGGCCTATTTAAAACACTGAATTCAAATGGCCAACAGAGGTCGCTCTATGGCCTAGACTGCCTATTCCAATTGTGGGTGTCTCTGTAGCAGTCACGTGATACAGCTGAAAGATTTTTTTTTTTTTTTTTCGCCACACTGAGCGGAGCTAATATCGCGCAAGTCAGAAAACTCTCCCAAAAAACACTCAGAGAAAGAGACAGATTGTTTTTCGGACAGGTTTAACATGATAACATATCCTATGAAGTTACTAAACTTCTCAAGGATGGCGAAGAAAGCTCTAATTCCCGCCATTTTTTGTTAATTCACCATGAATTAAAAGAATAGACATGTACAGGCCTATTTAAGACACTGAATTCAACTGGCCAGGAGAGGTCGCTGTGTGGATTAGACTGCCTATTCCAATTGTGGGTGCCTCTATAGCTGTCACGTGGTACAGCTGACAGGATTTTTTTTTTTTTTTTGCCACACTGGGCGAAGCTTAGATCGCGCAAGTCAGAAAACTCTCCCAAAAAACACTCAGAGAAAGAGACAGATTGTTTTTCGGACAGGTTTAACATGATAACGTATCCTATGAAGTGACTAAACTTCTCAAGGATGGCGAAGAAAGCTCTAATTCCCGCCATTTTTTGTTAATTCACCATGAATTAAAAGAATAGACATGTACAGGCCTATTTAAGACACTGAATTCAACTGGCCAGCAGAGGTCGCTGTGTGGATTAGACTGCCTATTCCAATTGTGGGTGCCTCTATAGCTGTCACGTGGTACAGCTGACAGGATTTTTTTTTTTTTTTTGCCACACTGGGCGAAGCTTAGATCGCGCAAGTCAGAAAACTCTCCCAAAAAACACTCAGAGAAAGAGACAGATTGTTTTTCGGACAGGTTTAACATGATAACGTATCCTATGAAGTGACTAAACCTCTCAAGGATGGCGAAGAAAGCTCTAATTCCCGCCATTTTTTGTTAATTCACCATGAATTAAAAGAATAGACATGTACAGGCCTATTTAAAACACTGAATTCAACTGGCCAGCAGAGGTCGCTGTGTGGATTAGACTGCCTATTCCAATTGTGGGTGTCTCTATAGCTGTCACGTGATACAGCTGAAAGATTTTTTTTTTTTTTGCCACACTGAGCGGAGCTTAGATCGCGCAAGTCAGAAAACTCTCCCAAAAAACACTCAGAGAAAGAGACAGATTGTTTTTCGGACAGGTTTAACACGATTACGTATCCTATGAAGTGACTAAACTTCTCAAGGATGGCGAAGAAAGCTCTAATTCCCGCCATTTTTTGTTAATTCACCATGAATTAAAAGAATAGACATGTACAGGCCTATTTAAAACACTGAATTCAACTGGACAGCAGAGGTCGCTGTGTGGACTAGACTGCCTATTCCAATTGTGGGTGTCTCTATAGCTGTCACGTGATACAGCTGAAAGATTTTTTTTTTTTTTGCCACACTGAGCGGAGCTTAGATCGCGCAAGTCAGAAAACTCTCCCAAAAAACACTCAGAGAAAGAGACAGATTGTTTTTCGGACAGGTTTAACACGATTACGTATCCTATGAAGTGACTAAACTTCTCAAGGATGGCGAAGAAAGCTCTAATTCCCGCCATTTTTTGTTAATTCACCATGAATTAAAAGAATAGACATGTACAGGCCTATTTAAAGCACTGAATTCAACTGGCCAGCAGAGGTCGCTGTGTAGCTTTAACTGCCTATTCCAATTGTGGGTGTCTCTATAGCTGTCACGTGATACAACTGAAAAGTTTAATTTTTTCTTAATTGATTTATTTATTTATATGATATTGTATTTCACAGGGTCAGGGGGCCCTAGGGTCCCGCTCCAAGCCCGCCTGAGCCCGGCATCGCTCCGCTCGCCTTCGGCTCGCTCAGGGTGTTCTTGGCTTCAGAGATCCAACTATGTTTCTCAAACATGGTGGCTAAAATTTTCAGTCTGAGGGCCTATTTAAAACACTGAATTCAAATGGCCAACAGAGGTCGCTCTATGGCCTAGACTGCCTATTCCAATTGTGGGTGTCTCTGTAGCAGTCACGTGATACAGCTGAAAGATTTTTTTTTTTTTTTTTCGCCACACTGAGCGGAGCTAATATCGCGCAAGTCAGAAAACTCTCCCAAAAAACACTCAGAGAAAGAGACAGATTGTTTTTCGGACAGGTTTAACATGATAACATATCCTATGAAGTTACTAAACTTCTCAAGGATGGCGAAGAAAGCTCTAATTCCCGCCATTTTTTGTTAATTCACCATGAATTAAAAGAATAGACATGTACAGGCCTATTTAAGACACTGAATTCAACTGGCCAGGAGAGGTCGCTGTGTGGATTAGACTGCCTATTCCAATTGTGGGTGCCTCTATAGCTGTCACGTGGTACAGCTGACAGGATTTTTTTTTTTTTTTTGCCACACTGGGCGAAGCTTAGATCGCGCAAGTCAGAAAACTCTCCCAAAAAACACTCAGAGAAAGAGACAGATTGTTTTTCGGACAGGTTTAACATGATAACGTATCCTATGAAGTGACTAAACTTCTCAAGGATGGCGAAGAAAGCTCTAATTCCCGCCATTTTTTGTTAATTCACCATGAATTAAAAGAATAGACATGTACAGGCCTATTTAAGACACTGAATTCAACTGGCCAGCAGAGGTCGCTGTGTGGATTAGACTGCCTATTCCAATTGTGGGTGCCTCTATAGCTGTCACGTGGTACAGCTGACAGGATTTTTTTTTTTTTTTTGCCACACTGGGCGAAGCTTAGATCGCGCAAGTCAGAAAACTCTCCCAAAAAACACTCAGAGAAAGAGACAGATTGTTTTTCGGACAGGTTTAACATGATAACGTATCCTATGAAGTGACTAAACCTCTCAAGGATGGCGAAGAAAGCTCTAATTCCCGCCATTTTTTGTTAATTCACCATGAATTAAAAGAATAGACATGTACAGGCCTATTTAAAACACTGAATTCAACTGGCCAGCAGAGGTCGCTGTGTGGATTAGACTGCCTATTCCAATTGTGGGTGTCTCTATAGCTGTCACGTGATACAGCTGAAAGATTTTTTTTTTTTTTGCCACACTGAGCGGAGCTTAGATCGCGCAAGTCAGAAAACTCTCCCAAAAAACACTCAGAGAAAGAGACAGATTGTTTTTCGGACAGGTTTAACACGATTACGTATCCTATGAAGTGACTAAACTTCTCAAGGATGGCGAAGAAAGCTCTAATTCCCGCCATTTTTTGTTAATTCACCATGAATTAAAAGAATAGACATGTACAGGCCTATTTAAAACACTGAATTCAACTGGACAGCAGAGGTCGCTGTGTGGACTAGACTGCCTATTCCAATTGTGGGTGTCTCTATAGCTGTCACGTGATACAGCTGAAAGATTTTTTTTTTTTTTGCCACACTGAGCGGAGCTTAGATCGCGCAAGTCAGAAAACTCTCCCAAAAAACACTCAGAGAAAGAGACAGATTGTTTTTCGGACAGGTTTAACACGATTACGTATCCTATGAAGTGACTAAACTTCTCAAGGATGGCGAAGAAAGCTCTAATTCCCGCCATTTTTTGTTAATTCACCATGAATTAAAAGAATAGACATGTACAGGCCTATTTAAAGCACTGAATTCAACTGGCCAGCAGAGGTCGCTGTGTAGCTTTAACTGCCTATTCCAATTGTGGGTGTCTCTATAGCTGTCACGTGATACAACTGAAAAGTTTAATTTTTTCTTAATTGATTTATTTATTTATATGATATTGTATTTCACAGGGTCAGGGGGCCCTAGGGTCCCGCTCCAAGCCCGCCTGAGCCCGGCATCGCTCCGCTCGCCTTCGGCTCGCTCAGGGTGTTCTTGGCTTCAGAGATCCAACTATGTTTCTCAAACATGGTGGCTAAAATTTTCAGTCTGAGGGCCTATTTAAAACACTGAATTCAAATGGCCAACAGAGGTCGCTCTATGGCCTAGACTGCCTATTCCAATTGTGGGTGTCTCTGTAGCAGTCACGTGATACAGCTGAAAGATTTTTTTTTTTTTTTTTCGCCACACTGAGCGGAGCTAATATCGCGCAAGTCAGAAAACTCTCCCAAAAAACACTCAGAGAAAGAGACAGATTGTTTTTCGGACAGGTTTAACATGATAACATATCCTATGAAGTTACTAAACTTCTCAAGGATGGCGAAGAAAGCTCTAATTCCCGCCATTTTTTGTTAATTCACCATGAATTAAAAGAATAGACATGTACAGGCCTATTTAAGACACTGAATTCAACTGGCCAGCAGAGGTCGCTGTGTGGATTAGACTGCCTATTCCAATTGTGGGTGCCTCTATAGCTGTCACGTGGTACAGCTGACAGGATTTTTTTTTTTTTTTTGCCACACTGGGCGAAGCTTAGATCGCGCAAGTCAGAAAACTCTCCCAAAAAACACTCAGAGAAAGAGACAGATTGTTTTTCGGACAGGTTTAACATGATAACGTATCCTATGAAGTGACTAAACTTCTCAAGGATGGCGAAGAAAGCTCTAATTCCCGCCATTTTTTGTTAATTCACCATGAATTAAAAGAATAGACATGTACAGGCCTATTTAAGACACTGAATTCAACTGGCCAGCAGAGGTCGCTGTGTGGATTAGACTGCCTATTCCAATTGTGGGTGCCTCTATAGCTGTCACGTGGTACAGCTGACAGGATTTTTTTTTTTTTTTTGCCACACTGGGCGAAGCTTAGATCACGCAAGTCAGAAAACTCTCCCAAAAAACACTCAGAGAAAGAGACAGATTGTTTTTCGGACAGGTTTAACACGATAACGTATCCTATGAAGTGACTAAACTTCTCAAGGATGGCGAAGAAAGCTCTAATTCCCGCCATTTTTTGTTAATTCACCATGAATTAAAAGAATAGACATGTACAGGCCTATTTAAAACACTGAATTCAACTGGCCAGCAGAGGTCGCTGTGTGGATTAGACTGCCTATTCCAATTGTGGGTGTCTCTATAGCTGTCACGTGATACAGCTGAAAGATTTTTTTTTTTTTTTGCCACACTGAGCGGAGCTTAGATCGCGCAAGTCAGAAAACTCTCCCAAAAAACACTCAGAGAAAGAGACAGATTGTTTTTCGGACAGGTTTAACACGATTACGTATCCTATGAAGTGACTAAACTTCTCAAGGATGGCGAAGAAAGCTCTAATTCCCGCCATTTTTTGTTAATTCACCATGAATTAAAAGAATAGACATGTACAGGCCTATTTAAAACACTGAATTCAACTGGCCAGCAGAGGTCGCTGTGTAGCTTTAACTGCCTATTCCAATTGTGGGTGTCTCTATAGCTGTCACGTGATACAACTGAAAAGTTTAATTTTTTTTTAATTGATTTATTTATTTATATGATATTGTATTTCACAGGGTCAGGGGGCCCTAGGGTCCCGCTCCAAGCCCGCCTGAGCCCGGCATCGCTCCGCTCGCCTTCGGCTCGCTCAGGGTGTTCTTGGCTTCAGAGATCCAACTATGTTTCTCAAACATGGTGGCTAAAATTTTCAGTCTGAGGGCCTATTTAAAACACTGAATTCAAATGGCCAACAGAGGTCGCTCTATGGCCTAGACTGCCTATTCCAATTGTGGGTGTCTCTGTAGCAGTCACGTGATACAGCTGAAAGATTTTTTTTTTTTTTTTTTGCCACACTGAGCGGAGCTAATATCGCGCAAGTCAGAAAACTCTCCCAAAAAACACTCAGAGAAAGAGACAGATTGTTTTTCGGACAGGTTTAACATGATAACATATCCTATGAAGTGACTAAACTTCTCAAGGATGGCGAAGAAAGCTCTAATTCCCGCCATTTTTTGTTAATTCACCATGAATTAAAAGAATAGACATGTACAGGCCTATTTAAGACACTGAATTCAACTGGCCAGCAGAGGTCGCTGTGTGGATTAGACTGCCTATTCCAATTGTGGGTGCCTCTATAGCTGTCACGTGGTACAGCTGACAGGATTTTTTTTTTTTTTTTGCCACACTGGGCGAAGCTTAGATCGCGCAAGTCAGAAAACTCTCCCAAAAAACACTCAGAGAAAGAGACAGATTGTTTTTCGGACAGGTTTAACATGATAATGTATCCTATGAAGTGACTAAACCTCTCAAGGATGGCGAAGAAAGCTCTAATTCCCGCCATTTTTTGTTAATTCACCATGAATTAAAAGAATAGACATGTACAGGCCTATTTAAAACACTGAATTCAACTGGCCAGCAGAGGTCGCTGTGTGGATTAGACTGCCTATTCCAATTGTGGGTGTCTCTATAGCTGTCACGTGATACAGCTGAAAGATTTTTTTTTTTTTTGCCACACTGAGCGGAGCTTAGATCGCGCAAGTCAGAAAACTCTCCCAAAAAACACTCAGAGAAAGAGACAGATTGTTTTTCGGACAGGTTTAACACGATTACGTATCCTATGAAGTGACTAAACTTCTCAAGGATGGCGAAGAAAGCTCTAATTCCCGCCATTTTTTGTTAATTCACCATGAATTAAAAGAATAGACATGTACAGGCCTATTTAAAACACTGAATTCAATTGGCCAGCAGAGGTCGCTGTGTGGATTAGACTGCCTATTCCAATTGTGGGTGTCTCTATAGCTGTCACGTGATACAGCTGAAAGATTTTTTTTTTTTTTGCCACACTGAGCGGAGCTTAGATCGCGCAAGTCAGAAAACTCTCCCAAAAAACACTCAGAGAAAGAGACAGATTGTTTTTCGGACAGGTTTAACACGATTACGTATCCTATGAAGTGACTAAACTTCTCAAGGATGGCGAAGAAAGCTCTAATTCCCGCCATTTTTTGTTAATTCACCATGAATTAAAAGAATAGACATGTACAGGCCTATTTAAAACACTGAATTCAACTGGCCAGCAGAGGTCGCTGTGTGGATTAGACTGCCTATTCCAATTGTGGGTGTCTCTATAGCTGTCACGTGATACAGCTGAAAGATTTTTTTTTTTTTTTGCCACACTGAGCGGAGCTTAGATCGCGCAAGTCAGAAAACTCTCCCAAAAAACACTCAGAGAAAGAGACAGATTGTTTTTCGGACAGGTTTAACACGATTACGTATCCTATGAAGTGACTAAACTTCTCAAGGATGGCGAAGAAAGCTCTAATTCCCGCCATTTTTTGTTAATTCACCATGAATTAAAAGAATAGACATGTACAGGCCTATTTAAAACACTGAATTCAACTGGCCAGCAGAGGTCGCTGTGTAGCTTTAACTGCCTATTCCAATTGTGGGTGTCTCTATAGCTGTCACGTGATACAACTGAAAAGTTTAATTTTTTTTTAATTGATTTATTTATTTATATGATATTGTATTTCACAGGGTCAGGGGGCCCTAGGGTCCCGCTCCAAGCCCGCCTGAGCCCGGCATCGCTCCGCTCGCCTTCGGCTCGCTCAGGGTGTTCTTGGCTTCAGAGATCCAACTATGTTTCTCAAACATGGTGGCTAAAATTTTCAGTCTGAGGGCCTATTTAAAACACTGAATTCAAATGGCCAACAGAGGTCGCTCTATGGCCTAGACTGCCTATTCCAATTGTGGGTGTCTCTGTAGCAGTCACGTGATACAGCTGAAAGATTTTTTTTTTTTTTTTTTTTGCCACACTGAGCGGAGCTAATATCGCGCAAGTCAGAAAACTCTCCCAAAAAACACTCAGAGAAAGAGACAGATTGTTTTTCGGACAGGTTTAACATGATAACATATCCTATGAAGTTACTAAACTTCTCAAGGATGGCGAAGAAAGCTCTAATTCCCGCCATTTTTTGTTAATTCACCATGAATTAAAAGAATAGACATGTACAGGCCTATTTAAGACACTGAATTCAACTGGCCAGCAGAGGTCGCTGTGTGGATTAGACTGCCTATTCCAATTGTGGGTGCCTCTATAGCTGTCACGTGGTACAGCTGACAGGATTGTTTTTTTTTTTTTGCCACACTGGGCGAAGCTTAGATCGCGCAAGTCAGAAAACTCTCCCAAAAAACACTCAGAGAAAGAGACAGATTGTTTTTCGGACAGGTTTAACATGATAACGTATCCTATGAAGTGACTAAACTTCTCAAGGATGGCGAAGAAAGCTCTAATTCCCGCCATTTTTTGTTAATTCACCATGAATTAAAAGAATAGACATGTACAGGCCTATTTAAGACACTGAATTCAACTGGCCAGCAGAGGTCGCTGTGTGGATTAGACTGCCTATTCCAATTGTGGGTGCCTCTATAGCTGTCACGTGGTACAGCTGACAGGATTTTTTTTTTTTTTTTTGCCACACTGAGCGGAGCTAATATCGCGCAAGTCAGAAAACTCTCCCAAAAAACACTCAGAGAAAGAGACAGATTGTTTTTCGGACAGGTTTAACATGATAACATATCCTATGAAGTTACTAAACTTCTCAAGGATGGCGAAGAAAGCTCTAATTCCCGCCATTTTTTGTTAATTCACCATGAATTAAAAGAATAGACATGTACAGGCCTATTTAAGACACTGAATTCAACTGGCCAGCAGAGGTCGCTGTGTGGATTAGACTGCCTATTGCAATTGTGGGTGCCTCTATAGCTGTCACGTGGTACAGCTGACAGGATTTTTTATTTTTTTTTGCCACACTGGGCGAAGCTTAGATCGCGCAAGTCAGAAAACTCTCCCAAAAAACACTCAGAGAAAGAGACAGATTGTTTTTCGGACAGGTTTAACATGATAACGTATCCTATGAAGTGACTAAACTTCTCAAGGATGGCGAAGAAAGCTCTAATTCCCGCCATTTTTTGTTAATTCACCATGAATTAAAAGAATAGACATGTACAGGCCTATTTAAAACACTGAATTCAACTGGCCAGCAGAGGTCACTGTGTAGCTTTAACTGCCTATTCCAATTGTGGGTGCCTCTATAGCTGTCACGTGGTACAGCTGACAGGATTTTTTTTTTTTTTTTGCCACACTGGGCGAAGCTTAGATCGCGCAAGTCAGAAAACTCTCCCAAAAAACACTCAGAGAAAGAGACAGATTGTTTTTCGGACAGGTTTAACATGATAACGTATCCTATGAAGTGACTAAACTTCTCAAGGATGGCGAAGAAAGCTCTAATTCCCGCCATTTTTTGTTAATTCACCATGAATTAAAAGAATAGACATGTACAGGCCTATTTAAGACACTGAATTCAACTGGCCAGCAGAGGTCGCTGTGTGGACTAGACTGCCTATTCCAATTGTGGGTGTCTCTATAGCTGTCACGTGATACAGCTGAAAGATTTTTTTTTTTTTTGCCACACTGAGCGGAGCTTAGATCGCGCAAGTCAGAAAACTCTTCCAAAAAACACTCAGAGAAAGAGACAGATTGTTTTTCGGACAGGTTTAACACGATTACGTATCCTATGAAGTGACTAAACTTCTCAAGGATGGCGAAGAAAGCTCTAATTCCCGCCATTTTTTGTTAATTCACCATGAATTAAAAGAATAGACATGTACAGGCCTATTTAAAGCACTGAATTCAACTGGCCAGCAGAGGTCGCTGTGTAGCTTTAACTGCCTATTCCAATTGTGGGTGTCTCTATAGCTGTCACGTGATACAACTGAAAAGTTTAATTTTTTCTTAATTGATTTATTTATTTATATGATATTGTATTTCACAGGGTCAGGGGGCCCTAGGGTCCCGCTCCAAGCCCGCCTGAGCCCGGCATCGCTCCGCTCGCCTTCGGCTCGCTCAGGGTGTTCTTGGCTTCAGAGATCCAACTATGTTTCTCAAACATGGTGGCTAAAATTTTCAGTCTGAGGGCCTATTTAAAACACTGAATTCAAATGGCCAACAGAGGTCGCTCTATGGCCTAGACTGCCTATTCCAATTGTGGGTGTCTCTGTAGCAATCACGTGATACAGCTGAAAGATTTTTTTTTTTTTTTTTCGCCACACTGAGCGGAGCTAATATCGCGCAAGTCAGAAAACTCTCCCAAAAAACACTCAGAGAAAGAGACAGATTGTTTTTCGGACAGGTTTAACATGATAACATATCCTATGAAGTGACTAAACTTCTCAAGGATGGCGAAGAAAGCTCTAATTCCCGCCATTTTTTGTTAATTCACCATGAATTAAAAGAATAGACATGTACAGGCCTATTTAAGACACTGAATTCAACTGGCCAGCAGAGGTCGCTGTGTGGATTAGACTGCCTATTCCAATTGTGGGTGCCTCTATAGCTGTCACGTGGTACAGCTGACAGGATTTTTTTTTTTTTTTTGCCACACTGGGCGAAGCTTAGATCGCGCAAGTCAGAAAACTCTCCCAAAAAACACTCAGAGAAAGAGACAGATTGTTTTTCGGACAGGTTTAACATGATAATGTATCCTATGAAGTGACTAAACCTCTCAAGGATGGCGAAGAAAGCTCTAATTCCCGCCATTTTTTGTTAATTCACCATGAATTAAAAGAATAGACATGTACAGGCCTATTTAAAACACTGAATTCAACTGGCCAGCAGAGGTCGCTGTGTGGATTAGACTGCCTATTCCAATTGTGGGTGTCTCTATAGCTGTCACGTGATACAGCTGAAAGATTTTTTTTTTTTTTGCCACACTGAGCGGAGCTTAGATCGCGCAAGTCAGAAAACTCTCCCAAAAAACACTCAGAGAAAGAGACAGATTGTTTTTCGGACAGGTTTAACACGATTACGTATCCTATGAAGTGACTAAACTTCTCAAGGATGGCGAAGAAAGCTCTAATTCCCGCCATTTTTTGTTAATTCACCATGAATTAAAAGAATAGACATGTACAGGCCTATTTAAAACACTGAATTCAATTGGCCAGCAGAGGTCGCTGTGTGGATTAGACTGCCTATTCCAATTGTGGGTGTCTCTATAGCTGTCACGTGATACAGCTGAAAGATTTTTTTTTTTTTTGCCACACTGAGCGGAGCTTAGATCGCGCAAGTCAGAAAACTCTCCCAAAAAACACTCAGAGAAAGAGACAGATTGTTTTTCGGACAGGTTTAACACGATTACGTATCCTATGAAGTGACTAAACTTCTCAAGGATGGCGAAGAAAGCTCTAATTCCCGCCATTTTTTGTTAATTCACCATGAATTAAAAGAATAGACATGTACAGGCCTATTTAAAACACTGAATTCAACTGGCCAGCAGAGGTCGCTGTGTAGCTTTAACCGCCTATTCCAATTGTGGGTGTCTCTATAGCTGTCACGTGATACAACTGAAAAGTTTAATTTTTTTTTAATTGATTTATTTATTTATATGATATTGTATTTCACAGGGCCTGAGGGGGCCCTAGGGTCCCGCTCCAAGCCCGCCTGAGCCCGGCATCGCTCCGCTCGCCTTCGGCTCGCTCAGGGTGTTCTTGGCTTCAGAGATCCAACTATGTTTCTCAAACATGGTGGCTAAAATTTTCAGTCTGAGGGCCTATTTAAAACACTGAATTCAAATGGCCAACAGAGGTCGCTCTATGGCCTAGACTGCCTATTCCAATTGTGGGTGTCTCTGTAGCAGTCACGTGATACAGCTGAAAGATTTTTTTTTTTTTTTTTTTTTTTTTTTTTTGCCACACTGAGCGGAGCTAATATCGCGCAAGTCAGAAAACTCTCCCAAAAAACACTCAGAGAAAGAGACAGATTGTTTTTCGGACAGGTTTAACATGATAACATATCCTATGAAGTTACTAAACTTCTCAAGGATGGCGAAGAAAGCTCTAATTCCCGCCATTTTTTGTTAATTCACCATGAATTAAAAGAATAGACATGTACAGGCCTATTTAAGACACTGAATTCAACTGGCCAGCAGAGGTCGCTGTGTGGATTAGACTGCCTATTCCAATTGTGGGTGCCTCTATAGCTGTCACGTGGTACAGCTGACAGGATTTTTTTTTTTTTTTTTTGCCACACTGGGCGAAGCTTAGATCGCGCAAGTCAGAAAACTCTCCCAAAAAACACTCAGAGAAAGAGACAGATTGTTTTTCGGACAGGTTTAACATGATAACGTATCCTATGAAGTGACTAAACTTCTCAAGGATGGCGAAGAAAGCTCTAATTCCCGCCATTTTTTGTTAATTCACCATGAATTAAAAGAATAGACATGTACAGGCCTATTTAAGACACTGAATTCAACTGGCCAGCAGAGGTCGCTGTGTGGACTAGACTGCCTATTCCAATTGTGGGTGTCTCTATAGCTGTCACGTGATACAGCTGAAAGATTTTTTTTTTTTTTTGCCACACTGAGCGGAGCTTAGATCGCGCAAGTCAGAAAACTCTCCCAAAAAACACTCAGAGAAAGAGACAGATTGTTTTTCGGACAGGTTTAACACGATTACGTATCCTATGAAGTGACTAAACTTCTCAAGGATGGCGAAGAAAGCTCTAATTCCCGCCATTTTTTGTTAATTCACCATGAATTAAAAGAATAGACATGTACAGGCCTATTTAAAGCACTGAATTCAACTGGCCAGCAGAGGTCGCTGTGTACCTTTAACTGCCTATTCCAATTGTGGGTGTCTCTATAGCTGTCACGTGATACAACTGAAAAGTTTAATTTTTTCTTAATTGATTTATTTATTTATATGATATTGTATTTCACAGGGTCAGGGGGCCCTAGGGTCCCGCTCCAAGCCCGCCTGAGCCCGGCATCGCTCCGCTCGCCTTCGGCTCGCTCAGGGTGTTCTTGGCTTCAGAGATCCAACTATGTTTCTCAAACATGGTGGCTAAAATTTTCAGTCTGAGGGCCTATTTAAAACACTGAATTCAAATGGCCAACAGAGGTCGCTCTATGGCCTAGACTGCCTATTCCAATTGTGGGTGTCTCTGTAGCAGTCACGTGATACAGCTGAAAGATTTTTTTTAATTTTTTTTTTTTTTTTTTTTTTTTTTTTTTTTTTTTGCCACACTGAGCGGAGCTAATATCGCGCAAGTCAGAAAACTCTCCCAAAAAACACTCAGAGAAAGAGACAGATTGTTTTTCGGACAGGTTTAACATGATAACATATCCTATGAAGTTACTAAACTTCTCAAGGATGGCGAAGAAAGCTCTAATTCCCGCCATTTTTTGTTAATTCACCATGAATTAAAAGAATAGACATGTACAGGCCTATTTAAGACACTGAATTCAACTGGCCAGCAGAGGTCGCTGTGTGGATTAGACTGCCTATTCCAATTGTGGGTGCCTCTATAGCTGTCACGTGGTACAGCTGACAGGATTTTTTTTTTTTTTTTTTGCCACACTGGGCGAAGCTTAGATCGCGCAAGTCAGAAAACTCTCCCAAAAAACACTCAGAGAAAGAGACAGATTGTTTTTCGGACAGGTTTAACATGATAACGTATCCTATGAAGTGACTAAACTTCTCAAGGATGGCGAAGAAAGCTCTAATTCCCGCCATTTTTTGTTAATTCACCATGAATTAAAAGAATAGACATGTACAGGCCTATTTAAGACACTGAATTCAACTGGCCAGCAGAGGTCGCTGTGTGGACTAGACTGCCTATTCCAATTGTGGGTGTCTCTATAGCTGTCACGTGATACAGCTGAAAGATTTTTTTTTTTTTTGCCACACTGAGCGGAGCTTAGATCGCGCAAGTCAGAAAACTCTCCCAAAAAACACTCAGAGAAAGAGACAGATTGTTTTTCGGACAGGTTTAACACGATTACGTATCCTATGAAGTGACTAAACTTCTCAAGGATGGCGAAGAAAGCTCTAATTCCCGCCATTTTTTGTTAATTCACCATGAATTAAAAGAATAGACATGTACAGGCCTATTTAAAACACTGAATTCAATTGGCCAGCAGAGGTCGCTGTGTGGATTAGACTGCCTATTCCAATTGTGGGTGTCTCTATAGCTGTCACGTGATACAGCTGAAAGATTTTTTTTTTTTTTGCCACACTGAGCGGAGCTTAGATCGCGCAAGTCAGAAAACTCTCCCAAAAAACACTCAGAGAAAGAGACAGATTGTTTTTCGGACAGGTTTAACACGATTACGTATCCTATGAAGTGACTAAACTTCTCAAGGATGGCGAAGAAAGCTCTAATTCCCGCCATTTTTTGTTAATTCACCATGAATTAAAAGAATAGACATGTACAGGCCTATTTAAAGCACTGAATTCAACTGGCCAGCAGAGGTCGCTGTGTAGCTTTAACTGCCTATTCCAATTGTGGGTGTCTCTATAGCTGTCACGTGATACAACTGAAAAGTTTAATTTTTTCTTAATTGATTTATTTATTTATATGATATTGTATTTCACAGGGTCAGGGGGCCCTAGGGTCCCGCTCCAAGCCCGCCTGAGCCCGGCATCGCTCCGCTCGCCTTCGGCTCGCTCAGGGTGTTCTTGGCTTCAGAGATCCAACTATGTTTCTCAAACATGGTGGCTAAAATTTTCAGTCTGAGGGCCTATTTAAAACACTGAATTCAAATGGCCAACAGAGGTCGCTCTATGGCCTAGACTGCCTATTCCAATTGTGGGTGTCTCTGTAGCAATCACGTGATACAGCTGAAAGATTTTTTTTTTTTTTTTTCGCCACACTGAGCGGAGCTAATATCGCGCAAGTCAGAAAACTCTCCCAAAAAACACTCAGAGAAAGAGACAGATTGTTTTTCGGACAGGTTTAACATGATAACATATCCTATGAAGTGACTAAACTTCTCAAGGATGGCGAAGAAAGCTCTAATTCCCGCCATTTTTTGTTAATTCACCATGAATTAAAAGAATAGACATGTACAGGCCTATTTAAGACACTGAATTCAACTGGCCAGCAGAGGTCGCTGTGTGGATTAGACTGCCTATTCCAATTGTGGGTGCCTCTATAGCTGTCACGTGGTACAGCTGACAGGATTTTTTTTTTTTTTTTGCCACACTGGGCGAAGCTTAGATCGCGCAAGTCAGAAAACTCTCCCAAAAAACACTCAGAGAAAGAGACAGATTGTTTTTCGGACAGGTTTAACATGATAATGTATCCTATGAAGTGACTAAACCTCTCAAGGATGGCGAAGAAAGCTCTAATTCCCGCCATTTTTTGTTAATTCACCATGAATTAAAAGAATAGACATGTACAGGCCTATTTAAAACACTGAATTCAACTGGCCAGCAGAGGTCGCTGTGTGGATTAGACTGCCTATTCCAATTGTGGGTGTCTCTATAGCTGTCACGTGATACAGCTGAAAGATTTTTTTTTTTTTTGCCACACTGAGCGGAGCTTAGATCGCGCAAGTCAGAAAACTCTCCCAAAAAACACTCAGAGAAAGAGACAGATTGTTTTTCGGACAGGTTTAACACGATTACGTATCCTATGAAGTGACTAAACTTCTCAAGGATGGCGAAGAAAGCTCTAATTCCCGCCATTTTTTGTTAATTCACCATGAATTAAAAGAATAGACATGTACAGGCCTATTTAAAACACTGAATTCAATTGGCCAGCAGAGGTCGCTGTGTGGATTAGACTGCCTATTCCAATTGTGGGTGTCTCTATAGCTGTCACGTGATACAGCTGAAAGATTTTTTTTTTTTTTGCCACACTGAGCGGAGCTTAGATCGCGCAAGTCAGAAAACTCTCCCAAAAAACACTCAGAGAAAGAGACAGATTGTTTTTCGGACAGGTTTAACACGATTACGTATCCTATGAAGTGACTAAACTTCTCAAGGATGGCGAAGAAAGCTCTAATTCCCGCCATTTTTTGTTAATTCACCATGAATTAAAAGAATAGACATGTACAGGCCTATTTAAAACACTGAATTCAACTGGCCAGCAGAGGTCGCTGTGTAGCTTTAACCGCCTATTCCAATTGTGGGTGTCTCTATAGCTGTCACGTGATACAACTGAAAAGTTTAATTTTTTTTTAATTGATTTATTTATTTATATGATATTGTATTTCACAGGGCCTGAGGGGGCCCTAGGGTCCCGCTCCAAGCCCGCCTGAGCCCGGCATCGCTCCGCTCGCCTTCGGCTCGCTCAGGGTGTTCTTGGCTTCAGAGATCCAACTATGTTTCTCAAACATGGTGGCTAAAATTTTCAGTCTGAGGGCCTATTTAAAACACTGAATTCAAATGGCCAACAGAGGTCGCTCTATGGCCTAGACTGCCTATTCCAATTGTGGGTGTCTCTGTAGCAGTCACGTGATACAGCTGAAAGATTTTTTTTTTTTTTTTTTTTTTTTTTTTGCCACACTGAGCGGAGCTAATATCGCGCAAGTCAGAAAACTCTCCCAAAAAACACTCAGAGAAAGAGACAGATTGTTTTTCGGACAGGTTTAACATGATAACATATCCTATGAAGTTACTAAACTTCTCAAGGATGGCGAAGAAAGCTCTAATTCCCGCCATTTTTTGTTAATTCACCATGAATTAAAAGAATAGACATGTACAGGCCTATTTAAGACACTGAATTCAACTGGCCAGCAGAGGTCGCTGTGTGGATTAGACTGCCTATTCCAATTGTGGGTGCCTCTATAGCTGTCACGTGGTACAGCTGACAGGATTTTTTTTTTTTTTTTTTGCCACACTGGGCGAAGCTTAGATCGCGCAAGTCAGAAAACTCTCCCAAAAAACACTCAGAGAAAGAGACAGATTGTTTTTCGGACAGGTTTAACATGATAACGTATCCTATGAAGTGACTAAACTTCTCAAGGATGGCGAAGAAAGCTCTAATTCCCGCCATTTTTTGTTAATTCACCATGAATTAAAAGAATAGACATGTACAGGCCTATTTAAGACACTGAATTCAACTGGCCAGCAGAGGTCGCTGTGTGGACTAGACTGCCTATTCCAATTGTGGGTGTCTCTATAGCTGTCACGTGATACAGCTGAAAGATTTTTTTTTTTTTTTTGCCACACTGAGCGGAGCTTAGATCGCGCAAGTCAGAAAACTCTCCCAAAAAACACTCAGAGAAAGAGACAGATTGTTTTTCGGACAGGTTTAACACGATTACGTATCCTATGAAGTGACTAAACTTCTCAAGGATGGCGAAGAAAGCTCTAATTCCCTCCATTTTTTGTTAATTCACCATGAATTAAAAGAATAGACATGTACAGGCCTATTTAAAGCACTGAATTCAACTGGCCAGCAGAGGTCGCTGTGTAGCTTTAACTGCCTATTCCAATTGTGGGTGTCTCTATAGCTGTCACGTGATACAACTGAAAAGTTTAATTTTTTCTTAATTGATTTATTTATTTATATGATATTGTATTTCACAGGGTCAGGGGGCCCTAGGGTCCCGCTCCAAGCCCGCCTGAGCCCGGCATCGCTCCGCTCGCCTTCGGCTCGCTCAGGGTGTTCTTGGCTTCAGAGATCCAACTATGTTTCTCAAACATGGTGGCTAAAATTTTCAGTCTGAGGGCCTATTTAAAACACTGAATTCAAATGGCCAACAGAGGTCGCTCTATGGCCTAGACTGCCTATTCCAATTGTGGGTGTCTCTGTAGCAGTCACGTGATACAGCTGAAAGATTTTTTTTTTTTTTTTTTCGCCACACTGAGCGGAGCTAATATCGCGCAAGTCAGAAAACTCTCCCAAAAAACACTCAGAGAAAGAGACAGATTGTTTTTCGGACAGGTTTAACATGATAACATATCCTATGAAGTGACTAAACTTCTCAAGGATGGCGAAGAAAGCTCTAATTCCCGCCATTTTTTGTTAATTCACCATGAATTAAAAGAATAGACATGTACAGGCCTATTTAAGACACTGAATTCAACTGGCCAGCAGAGGTCGCTGTGTGGATTAGACTGCCTATTCCAATTGTGGGTGCCTCTATAGCTGTCACGTGGTACAGCTGACAGGATTTTTTTTTTTTTTTTGCCACACTGGGCGAAGCTTAGATCGCGCAAGTCAGAAAACTCTCCCAAAAAACACTCAGAGAAAGAGACAGATTGTTTTTCGGACAGGTTTAACATGATAACGTATCCTATGAAGTGACTAAACTTCTCAAGGATGGCGAAGAAAGCTCTAATTCCCGCCATTTTTTGTTAATTCACCATGAATTAAAAGAATAGACATGTACAGGCCTATTTAAAACACTGAATTCAACTGGCCAGCAGAGGTCGCTGTGTGGATTAGACTGCCTATTCCAATTGTGGGTGTCTCTATAGCTGTCACGTGATACAGCTGAAAGATTTTTTTTTTTTTTGCCACACTGAGCGGAGCTTAGATCGCGCAAGTCAGAAAACTCTCCCAAAAAACACTCAGAGAAAGAGACAGATTGTTTTTCGGACAGGTTTAACACGATTACGTATCCTATGAAGTGACTAAACTTCTCAAGGATGGCGAAGAAAGCTCTAATTCCCGCCATTTTTTGTTAATTCACCATGAATTAAAAGAATAGACATGTACAGGCCTATTTAAAACACTGAATTCAACTGGCCAGCAGAGGTCGCTGTGTAGCTTTAACTGCCTATTCCAAATGTGGGTGTCTCTATAGCTGTCACGTGATACAACTGAAAAGTTTAATTTTTTTTTAATTGATTTATTTATTTATATGATATTGTATTTCACAGGGTCAGGGGGCCCTAGGGTCCCGCTCCAAGCCCGCCTGAGCCCGGCATCGCTCCGCTCGCCTTCGGCTCGCTCAGGGTGTTCTTGGCTTCAGAGATCCAACTATGTTTCTCAAACATGGTGGCTAAAATTTTCAGTCTGAGGGCCTATTTAAAACACTGAATTCAAATGGCCAACAGAGGTCGCTCTATGGCCTAGACTGCCTATTCCAATTGTGGGTGTCTCTGTAGCAGTCACGTGATACAGCTGAAAGATTTTTTTTTTTTTTTTTGCCACACTGAGCGGAGCTTATATCGCGCAAGTCAGAAAACTCTCCCAAAAAACACTCAGAGAAAGAGACAGATTGTTTTTCGGACAGGTTTAACATGATAACATATCCTATGAAGTTACTAAACTTCTCAAGGATGGCGAAGAAAGCTCTAATTCCCGCCATTTTTTGTTAATTCACCATGAATTAAAAGAATAGACATGTACAGGCCTATATAAGACACTGAATTCAACTGGCCAGCAGAGGTCGCTGTGTGGATTAGACTGCCTATTCCAATTGTGGGTGCCTCTATAGCTGTCACGTGGTACAGCTGACAGGATTTTTTATTTTTTTTTGCCACACTGGGCGAAGCTTAGATCGCGCAAATCAGAAAACTCTCCCAAAAAACACTCAGAGAAAGAGACAGATTGTTTTTCGGACAGGTTTAACACGATTACGTATCCTATGAAGTGACTAAACTTCTCAAGGATGGCGAAGAAAGCTCTAATTCCCGCCATTTTTTGTTAATTCACCATGAATTAAAAGAATAGACATGTACAGGCCTATTTAAAACACTGAATTCAACTGGCCAGCAGAGGTCGCTGTGTAGCTTTAACTGCCTATTCCAATTGTGGGTGTCTCTATAGCTGTCACGTGATACAACTGAAAAGTTTAATTTTTTTTTAATTGATTTATTTATTTATATGATATTGTATTTCACAGGGTCAGGGGGCCCTAGGGTCCCGCTCCAAGCCCGCCTGAGCCCGGCATCGCTCCGCTCGCCTTCGGCTCGCTCAGGGTGTTCTTGGCTTCAGAGATCCAACTATGTTTCTCAAACATGGTGGCTAAAAATTTCAGTCTGAGGGCCTATTTAAAACACTGAATTCAAATGACCAACAGAGGTCGCTCCATGGCCTAGACTGCCTATTCCAATTGTGGGTGTCTCTGTAGCAGTCACGTGATACAGCTGAAAGATTTTTTTTTTTTTTTTTTTTGCCACACTGAGCGGAGCTAATATCGCGCAAGTCAGAAAACTCTCCCAAAAAACACTCAGAGAAAGAGACAGATTGTTTTTCGGACAGGTTTAACATGATAACGTATCCTATGAAGTTACTAAACTTCTCAAGGATGGCGAAGAAAGCTCTAATTCCCGCCATTTTTTGTTAATTCACCATGAATTAAAAGAATAGACATGTACAGGCCTATTTAAGACACTGAATTCAACTGGCCAGCAGAGGTCGCTGTGTGGATTAGACTGCCTATTCCAATTGTGGGTGCCTCTATAGCTGTCACGTGGTACAGCTGACAGGATTTTTTATTTTTTTTTGCCACACTGGGCGAAGCTTAGATCGCGCAAGTCAGAAAACTCTCCCAAAAAACACTCAGAGAAAGAGACAGATTGTTTTTCGGACAGGTTTAACATGATAACGTATCCTATGAAGTGACTAAACTTCTCAAGGATGGCGAAGAAAGCTCTAATTCCCGCCATTTTTTGTTAATTCACCATGAATTAAAAGAATAGACATGTACAGGCCTATTTAAAACACTGAATTCAACTGGCCAGCAGAGGTCGCTGTGTGGATTAGACTGCCTATTCCAATTGTGGGTGTCTCTATAGCTGTCACGTGATACAGCTGAAAGATTTTTTTTTTTTTTTGCCACACTGAGCGGAGCTTAGATCGCGCAAGTCAGAAAACTCTCCCAAAAAACACTCAGAGAAAGAGACAGATTGTTTTTCGGACAGGTTTAACACGATTACGTATCCTATGAAGTGACTAAACTTCTCAAGGATGGCGAAGAAAGCTCTAATTCCCGCCATTTTTTGTTAATTCACCATGAATTGAAAGAATAGACATGTACAGGCCTATTTAAAACACTGAATTCAACTGGCCAGCAGAGGTCGCTGTGTAGCTTTAACTGCCTATTCCAATTGTGGGTGTCTCTATAGCTGTCACGTGATACAACTGAAAAGTTTAATTTTTTTTTAATTGATTTATTTATTTATATGATATTGTATTTCACAGGGTCAGGGGGCCCTAGGGTCCCGCTCCGCTCCGCCTTCGGCGGAGGCCTGAGGGGGCCCTAGGGTCCCGCTCCAAGCCCGCCTGAGCCCGGCATCGCTCCGCTCGCCTTCGGCTCACTCAGGGTGTTCTTGGCTTCAGAGATCCAACTATGTTTCTCAAACATGGTGGCTAAAATTTTCAGTCTGAGGGCCTATTTAAAACACTGAATTCAAATGGCCAACAGAGGTCGCTCTATGGCCTAGACTGCCTATTCCAATTGTGGGTGTCTCTGTAGCAGTCACGTGATACAGCTGAAAGATTTTTTTTTTTTTTTTTTGCCACACTGAGCGGAGCTTATATCGCGCAAGTCAGAAAACTCTCCCAAAAAACACTCAGAGAAAGAGACAGATTGTTTTTCGGACAGGTTTAACATGATAACATATCCTATGAAGTGACTAAACTTCTCAAGGATGGCGAAGAAAGCTCTAATTCCCGCCATTTTTTGTTAATTCACCATGAATTAAAAGAATAGACATGTACAGGCCTATTTAAGACACTGAATTCAACTGGCCAGCAGAGGTCGCTGTGTAGCTTTAACTGCCTATTCCAATTGTGGGTGTCTCTATAGCTGTCACGTGATACAACTGAAAAGTTTAATTTTTTTTTAATTGATTTATTTATTTATATGATATTGTATTTCACAGGGTCAGGGGGCCCTAGGGTCCCGCTCCGCTCCGCTCCACCTTCGGCGGAGGCCTGAGGGGGCCCTAGGGTCCCGCTCCAAGCCCGCCTGAGCCCGGCATCGCTCCGCTCGCCTTCGGCTCGCTCAGGGTGTTCTTGGCTTCAGAGATCCAACTATGTTTCTCAAACATGGTGGCTAAAATTTTCAGTCTGAGGGCCTATTTAAAACACTGAATTCAAATGGCCAACAGAGGTCGCTCTATGGCCTAGACTGCCTATTCCAATTGTGGGTGTCTCTGTAGCAGTCACGTGATACAGCTGAAAGATTTTTTTTTTTTTTTTTGCCACACTGAGCGGAGCTTATATCGCGCAAGTCAGAAAACTCTCCCAAAAAACACTCAGAGAAAGAGACAGATTGTTTTTCGGACAGGTTTAACATGATAACATATCCTATGAAGTTACTAAACTTCTCAAGGATGGCGAAGAAAGCTCTAATTCCCGCCATTTTTTGTTAATTCACCATGAATTAAAAGAATAGACATGTACAGGCCTATATAAGACACTGAATTCAACTGGCCAGCCGAGGTCGCTGTGTGGATTAGACTGCCTATTCCAATTGTGGGTGCCTCTATAGCTGTCACGTGGTACAGCTGACAGGATTTTTTTTTTTTTTTGCCACACTGGGCGAAGCTTAGATCGCGCAAGTCAGAAAACTCTCCCAAAAAACACTCAGAGAAAGAGACAGATTGTTTTTCGGACAGGTTTAACACGATTACGTATCCTATGAAGTGACTAAACTTCTCAAGGATGGCGAAGAAAGCTCTAATTCCCGCCATTTTTTGTTAATTCACCATGAATTAAAAAAATAGACATGTACAGGCCTATTTAAAACACTGAATTCAACTGGCCAGCAGAGGTCGCTGTGTAGCTTTAACTGCCTATTCCAATTGTGGGTGTCTCTATAGCTGTCACGTGATACAACTGAAAAGTTTAATTTTTTTTTAATTGATTTATTTATTTATATGATATTGTATTTCACAGGGTCAGGGGGCCCTAGGGTCCCGCTCCAAGCCCGCCTGAGCCCGGCATCGCTCCGCTCGCCTTCGGCTCGCTCAGGGTGTTCTTGGCTTCAGAGATCCAACTATGTTTCTCAAACATGGTGGCTAAAATTTTCAGTCTGAGGGCCTATTTAAAACACTGAATTCAAATGGCCAACAGAGGTCGCTCTATGGCCTAGACTGCCTATTCCAATTGTGGGTGTCTCTGTAGCAGTCACGTGATACAGCTGAAAGATTTTTTTTTTTTTTTTTGCCACACTGAGCGGAGCTTATATCGCGCAAGTCAGAAAACTCTCCCAAAAAACACTCAGAGAAAGAGACAGATTGTTTTTCGGACAGGTTTAACATGATAACATATCCTATGAAGTTACTAAACTTCTCAAGGATGGCGAAGAAAGCTCTAATTCCCGCCATTTTTTGTTAATTCACCATGAATTAAAAGAATAGACATGTACAGGCCTATTTAAGACACTGAATTCAACTGGCCAGCAGAGGTTGCTGTGTGGATTAGACTGCCTATTCCAATTGTGGGTGCCTCTATAGCTGTCACGTGGTACAGCTGACAGGATTTTTTTTTTTTTTTTTTTTTGCCACACTGGGCGAAGCTTAGATCGCGCAAGTCAGAAAACTCTCCCAAAAAACACTCAGAGAAAGAGACAGATTGTTTTTCGGACAGGTTTAACACGATTACGTATCCTATGAAGTGACTAAACTTCTCAAGGATGGCGAAGAAAGCTCTAATTCCCGCCATTTTTTGTTAATTCACCATGAATTAAAAGAATAGACATGTACAGGCCTATTTAAAACACTGAATTCAACTGGCCAGCAGAGGTTTCTGTGTGGATTAGACTGCCTATTCCAATTGTGGGTGTCTCTATAGCTGTCACGTGATACAGCTGAAAGATTTTTTTTTTTTTTGCCACACTGAGCGGAGCTTAGATCGCGCAAGTCAGAAAACTCTCCCAAAAAACACTCAGAGAAAGAGACAGATTGTTTTTCGGACAGGTTTAACACGATTACGTATCCTATGAAGTGACTAAACTTCTCAAGGATGGCGAAGAAAGCTCTAATTCCCGCCATTTTTTGTTAATTCACCATGAATTAAAAGAATAGACATGTACAGGCCTATTTAAAACACTGAATTCAACTGGCCAGCAGAGGTCGCTGTGTAGCTTTAACTGCCTATTCCAATTGTGGGTGTCTCTATAGCTGTCACGTGATACAACTGAAAAGTTTAATTTTTTTTTAATTGATTTATTTATTTATATGATATTGTATTTCACAGGGTCAGGGGGCCCTAGGGTCCCGCTCCGCTCCGCTCCACCTTTGGCGGAGGCCTGAGGGGGCCCTAGGGTCCCGCTCCGCTCCGCTCCACCTTTGGCGGAGGCCTGAGGGGGCCCTAGGGTCCCGCTCCAAGCCCGCCTGAGCCCGGCATCGCTCCGCTCGCCTTCGGCTCGCTCAGGGTGTTCTTGGCTTCAGAGATCCAACTATGTTTCTCAAACATGGTGGCTAAAAATTTCAGTCTGAGGGCCTATTTAAAACACTGAATTCAAATGACCAACAGAGGTCGCTCCATGGCCTAGACTGCCTATTCCAATTGTGGGTGTCTCTGTAGCAGTCACGTGATACAGCTGAAAGATTTTTTTTTTTTTTTTTTGCCACACTGAGCGGAGCTAATATCGCGCAAGTCAGAAAACTCTCCCAAAAAACACTCAGAGAAAGAGACAGATTGTTTTTCGGACAGGTTTAACATGATAACATATCCTATGAAGTTACTAAACTTCTCAAGGATGGCGAAGAAAGCTCTAATTCCCGCCATTTTTTGTTAATTCACCATGAATTAAAAGAATAGACATGTACAGGCCTATTTAAGACACTGAATTCAACTGGCCAGCAGAGGTCGCTGTGTGGATTAGACTGCCTATTCCAATTGTGGGTGCCTCTATAGCTGTCACGTGGTACAGCTGACAGGATTTTTTATTTTTTTTTGCCACACTGGGCGAAGCTTAGATCGCGCAAGTCAGAAAACTCTCCCAAAAAACACTCAGAGAAAGAGACAGATTGTTTTTCGGACAGGTTTAACATGATAACGTATCCTATGAAGTGACTAAACTTCTCAAGGATGGCGAAGAAAGCTCTAATTCCCGCCATTTTTTGTTAATTCACCATGAATTAAAAGAATAGACATGTACAGGCCTATTTAAAACACTGAATTCAACTGGCCAGCAGAGGTCGCTGTGTGGATTAGACTGCCTATTCCAATTGTGGGTGTCTCTATAGCTGTCACGTGATACAGCTGAAAGATTTTTTTTTTTTTTGCCACACTGAGCGGAGCTTAGATCGCGCAAGTCAGAAAACTCTCCCAAAAAACACTCAGAGAAAGAGACAGATTGTTTTTCGGACAGGTTTAACACGATTACGTATCCTATGAAGTGACTAAACTTCTCAAGGATGGCGAAGAAAGCTCTAATTCCCGCCATTTTTTGTTAATTCACCATGAATTGAAAGAATAGACATGTACAGGCCTATTTAAAACACTGAATTCAACTGGCCAGCAGAGGTCGCTGTGTAGCTTTAACTGCCTATTCCAATTGTGGGTGTCTCTATAGCTGTCACGTGATACAACTGAAAAGTTTAATTTTTTTTTAATTGATTTATTTATTTATATGATATTGTATTTCACAGGGTCAGGGGGCCCTAGGGTCCCGCTCCGCTCCGCCTTCGGCGGAGGCCTGAGGGGGCCCTAGGGTCCCGCTCCGCTCCGCCTTCGGCGGAGGCCTGAGGGGGCCCTAGGGTCCCGCTCCAAGCCCGCCTGAGCCCGGCATCGCTCCGCTCGCCTTCGGCTCACTCAGGGTGTTCTTGGCTTCAGAGATCCAACTATGTTTCTCAAACATGGTGGCTAAAATTTTCAGTCTGAGGGCCTATTTAAAACACTGAATTCAAATGGCCAACAGAGGTCGCTCTATGGCCTAGACTGCCTATTCCAATTGTGGGTGTCTCTGTAGCAGTCACGTGATACAGCTGAAAGATTTTTTTTTTTTTTTTTTGCCACACTGAGCGGAGCTTATATCGCGCAAGTCAGAAAACTCTCCCAAAAAACACTCAGAGAAAGAGACAGATTGTTTTTCGGACAGGTTTAACATGATAACATATCCTATGAAGTGACTAAACTTCTCAAGGATGGCGAAGAAAGCTCTAATTCCCGCCATTTTTTGTTAATTCACCATGAATTAAAAGAATAGACATGTACAGGCCTATTTAAGACACTGAATTCAACTGGCCAGCAGAGGTCGCTGTGTAGCTTTAACTGCCTATTCCAATTGTGGGTGTCTCTATAGCTGTCACGTGATACAACTGAAAAGTTTAATTTTTTTTTAATTGATTTATTTATTTATATGATATTGTATTTCACAGGGTCAGGGGGCCCTAGGGTCCCGCTCCAAGCCCGCCTGAGCCCGGCATCGCTCCGCTCGCCTTCGGCTCGCTCAGGGTGTTCTTGGCTTCAGAGATCCAACTATGTTTCTCAAACATGGTGGCTAAAATTTTCAGTCTGAGGGCCTATTTAAAACACTGAATTCAAATGGCCAACAGAGGTCGCTCTATGGCCTAGACTGCCTATTCCAATTGTGGGTGTCTCTGTAGCAGTCACGTGATACAGCTGAAAGATTTTTTTTTTTTTTTTTTTTTGCCACACTGAGCGGAGCTTATATCGCGCAAGTCAGAAAACTCTCCCAAAAAACACTCAGAGAAAGAGACAGATTGTTTTTCGGACAGGTTTAACATGATAACATATCCTATGAAGTTACTAAACTTCTCAAGGATGGCGAAGAAAGCTCTAATTCCCGCCATTTTTTGTTAATTCACCATGAATTAAAAGAAAAGACATGTACAGGCCTATTTAAGACACTGAATTCAACTGGCCAGCAGAGGTCGCTGTGTGGATTAGACTGCCTATTCCAATTGTGGGTGTCTCTATAGCTGTCACGTGGTACAGCTGACAGGATTTTTTTTTTTTTTTTTTTTTTGCCACACTGGGCGAAGCTTAGATCGCGCAAGTCAGAAAACTCTCCCAAAAAACACTCAGAGAAAGAGACAGATTGTTTTTCGGACAGGTTTAACACGATTACGTATCCTATGAAGTGACTAAACTTCTCAAGGATGGCGAAGAAAGCTCTAATTCCCGCCATTTTTTGTTAATTCACCATGAATTAAAAGAATAGACATGTACAGGCCTATTTAAAACACTGAATTCAACTGGCCAGCAGAGGTCGCTGTGTGGATTAGACTGCCTATTCCAATTGTGGGTGTCTCTATAGCTGTCACGTGATACAGCTGAAAGATTTTTTTTTTTTTTTGCCACACTGAGCGGAGCTTAGATCGCGCAAGTCAGAAAACTCTCCCAAAAAACACTCAGAGAAAGAGACAGATTGTTTTTCGGACAGGTTTAACACGATTACGTATCCTATGAAGTGACTAAACTTCTCAAGGATGGCGAAGAAAGCTCTAATTCCCGCCATTTTTTGTTAATTCACCATGAATTAAAAGAATAGACATGTACAGGCCTATTTAAAACACTGAATTCAACTGGCCAGCAGAGGTCGCTGTGTAGCTTTAACTGCCTATTCCAATTGTGGGTGTCTCTATAGCTGTCACGTGGTACAGCTGACAGGATTTTTTTTTTTTTTTTTTTTGCCACACTGGGCGAAGCTTAGATCGCGCAAGTCAGAAAACTCTCCCAAAAAACACTCAGAGAAAGAGACAGATTGTTTTTCGGACAGGTTTAACACGATTACGTATCCTATGAAGTGACTAAACTTCTCAAGGATGGCGAAGAAAGCTCTAATTCCCGCCATTTTTTGTTAATTCACCATGAATTAAAAGAATAGACATGTACAGGCCTATTTAAAACACTGAATTCAACTGGCCAGCAGAGGTCGCTGTGTGGATTAGACTGCCTATTCCAATTGTGGGTGTCTCTATAGCTGTCACGTGATACAGCTGAAAGTTTTTTTTTTTTTTGCCACACTGAGCTGAGCTTAGATCGCGCAAGTCAGAAAACTCTCCCAAAAAACACTCAGAGAAAGAGACAGATTGTTTTTCGGACAGGTTTAACACGATTACGTATCCTATGAAGTGACTAAACTTCTCAAGGATGGCGAAGAAAGCTCTAATTCCCGCCATTTTTTGTTAATTCACCATGAATTAAAAGAATAGACATGTACAGGCCTATTTAAAACACTGAATTCAACTGGCCAGCAGAGGTCGCTGTGTAGCTTTAACTGCCTATTCCAATTGTGGGTGTCTCTATAGCTGTCACGTGATACAACTGAAAAGTTTAATTTTTTTTTAATTGATTTATTTATTTATATGATATTGTATTTCACAGGGTCAGGGGGCCCTAGGGTCCCGCTCCAAGCCCGCCTGAGCCCGGCATCGCTCCGCTCGCCTTCGGCTCGCTCAGGGTGTTCTTGGCTTCAGAGATCCAACTATGTTTCTCAAACATGGTGGCTAAAAATTTCAGTCTGAGGGCCTATTTAAAACACTGAATTCAAATGACCAACAGAGGTCGCTCCATGGCCTAGACTGCCTATTCCAATTGTGGGTGTCTCTGTAGCAGTCACGTGATACAGCTGAAAGATTTTTTTTTTTTTTTTTTTTGCCACACTGAGCGGAGCTAATATCGCGCAAGTCAGAAAACTCTCCCAAAAAACACTCAGAGAAAGAGACAGATTGTTTTTCGGACAGGTTTAACATGATAACATATCCTATGAAGTTACTAAACTTCTCAAGGATGGCGAAGAAAGCTCTAATTCCCGCCATTTTTTGTTAATTCACCATGAATTAAAAGAATAGACATGTACAGGCCTATTTAAGACACTGAATTCAACTGGCCAGCAGAGGTCGCTGTGTGGATTAGACTGCCTATTCCAATTGTGGGTGCCTCTATAGCTGTCACGTGGTACAGCTGACAGGATTTTTTATTTTTTTTTGCCACACTGGGCGAAGCTTAGATCGCGCAAGTCAGAAAACTCTCCCAAAAAACACTCAGAGAAAGAGACAGATTGGTTTTCGGACAGGTTTAACATGATAACGTATCCTATGAAGTGACTAAACTTCTCAAGGATGGCGAAGAAAGCTCTAATTCCCGCCATTTTTTGTTAATTCACCATGAATTAAAAGAATAGACATGTACAGGCCTATTTAAAACACTGAATTCAACTGGCCAGCAGAGGTCGCTGTGTGGATTAGACTGCCTATTCCAATTGTGGGTGTCTCTATAGCTGTCACGTGATACAGCTGAAAGATTTTTTTTTTTTTTGCCACACTGAGCGGAGCTTAGATCGCGCAAGTCAGAAAACTCTCCCAAAAAACACTCAGAGAAAGAGACAGATTGTTTTTCGGACAGGTTTAACACGATTACGTATCCTATGAAGTGACTAAACTTCTCAAGGATGGCGAAGAAAGCTCTAATTCCCGCCATTTTTTGTTAATTCACCATGAATTAAAAGAATAGACATGTACAGGCCTATTTAAAACACTGAATTCAACTGGCCAGCAGAGGTCGCTGTGTGGATTAGACTGCCTATTCCAATTGTGGGTGCCTCTATAGCTGTCACGTGGTACAGCTGACAGGATTTTTTTTTTTTTTTTTGCCACACTGGGCGAAGCTTAGATCGCGCAAGTCAGAAAACTCTCCCAAAAAACACTCAGAGAAAGAGACAGATTGTTTTTCGGACAGGTTTAACATGATAACGTATCCTATGAAGTTACTAAACTTCTCAAGGATGGCGAAGAAAGCTCTAATTCCCGCCATTTTTTGTTAATTCACCATGAATTAAAAGAATAGACATGTACAGGCCTATTTAAGACACTGAATTCAACTGGCGAGCAGAGGTCGCTGTGTGGATTAGACTGCCTATTCCAATTGTGGGTGCCTCTATAGCTGTCACGTGGTACAGCTGACAGGATTTTTTTTTTTTTTTTGCCACACTGGGCGAAGCTTAGATCGCGCAAGTCAGAAAACTCTCCCAAAAAACACTCAGAGAAAGAGACAGATTGTTTTTCGGACAGGTTTAACATGATAACGTATCCTATGAAGTGACTAAACTTCTCAAGGATGGCGAAGAAAGCTCTAATTCCCGCCATTTTTTGTTAATTCACCATGAATTAAAAGAATAGACATGTACAGGCCTATTTAAGACACTGAATTCAACTGGCCAGCAGAGGTTGCTGTGTGGACTAGACTGCCTATTCCAATTGTGGGTGTCTCTATAGCTGTCACGTGATACAGCTGAAAGATTTTTTTTTTTTTTTGCCACACTGAGCGGAGCTTAGATCGCGCAAGTCAGAAAACTCTCCCAAAAAACACTCAGAGAAAGAGACAGATTGTTTTTCGGACAGGTTTAACACGATTACGTATCCTATGAAGTGACTAAACTTCTCAAGGATGGCGAAGAAAGCTCTAATTCCCGCCATTTTTTGTTAATTCACCATGAATTAAAAGAATAGACATGTACAGGCCTATTTAAAGCACTGAATTCAACTGGCCAGCAGAGGTCGCTGTGTAGCTTTAACTGCCTATTCCAATTGTGGGTGTCTCTATAGCTGTCACGTGATACAACTGAAAAGTTTAATTTTTTCTTAATTGATTTATTTATTTATATGATATTGTATTTCACAGGGTCAGGGGGCCCTAGGGTCCCGCTCCAAGCCCGCCTGAGCCCGGCATCGCTCCGCTCGCCTTCGGCTCGCTCAGGGTGTTCTTGGCTTCAGAGATCCAACTATGTTTCTCAAACATGGTGGCTAAAATTTTCAGTCTGAGGGCCTATTTAAAACACTGAATTCAACTGGCCAGCAGAGGTCGCTGTGTGGATTAGACTGCCTATTCCAATTGTGGGTGCCTCTATAGCTGTCACGTGGTACAGCTGACAGGATTTTTTTTTTTTTTTTGCCACACTGGGCGAAGCTTAGATCGCGCAAGTCAGAAAACTCTCCCAAAAAACACTCAGAGAAAGAGACAGATTGGTTTTCGGACAGGTTTAACATGATAACGTATCCTATGAAGTGACTAAACTTCTCAAGGATGGCGAAGAAAGCTCTAATTCCCGCCATTTTTTGTTAATTCACCATGAATTAAAAGAATAGACATGTACAGGCCTATTTAAAACACTGAATTCAACTGGCCAGCAGAGGTCGCTGTGTGGATTAGACTGCCTATTCCAATTGTGGGTGTCTCTATAGCTGTCACGTGATACAGCTGAAAGATTTTTTTTTTTTTTGCCACACTGAGCGGAGCTTAGATCGCGCAAGTCAGAAAACTCTCCCAAAAAACACTCAGAGAAAGAGACAGATTGTTTTTCGGACAGGTTTAACACGATTACGTATCCTATGAAGTGACTAAACTTCTCAAGGATGGCGAAGAAAGCTCTAATTCCCGCCATTTTTTGTTAATTCACCATGAATTAAAAGAATAGACATGTACAGGCCTATTTAAAACACTGAATTCAACTGGCCAGCAGAGGTCGCTGTGTGGATTAGACTGCCTATTCCAATTGTGGGTGTCTCTATAGCTGTCACGTGATACAGCTGAAAGATTTTTTTTTTTTTTGCCACACTGAGCGGAGCTTAGATCGCGCAAGTCAGAAAACTCTCCCAAAAAACACTCAGAGAAAGAGACAGATTGTTTTTCGGACAGGTTTAACACGATTACGTATCCTATGAAGTGACTAAACTTCTCAAGGATGGCGAAGAAAGCTCTAATTCCCGCCATTTTTTGTTAATTCACCATGAATTAAAAGAATAGACATGTACAGGCCTATTTAAGACACTGAATTCAACTGGCCAGCAGAGGTCGCTGTGTGGATTAGACTGCCTATTCCAATTGTGGGTGTCTCTATAGCTGTCACGTGGTACAGCTGACAGGATTTTTTTTTTTTTTTTTTTTTTTTTTTTTTTTTTTGCCACACTGGGCGAAGCTTAGATCGCGCAAGTCAGAAAACTCTCCCAAAAAACACTCAGAGAAAGAGACAGATTGTTTTTCGGACAGGTTTAACACGATTACGTATCCTATGAAGTGACTAAACTTCTCAAGGATGGCGAAGAAAGCTCTAATTCCCGCCATTTTTTGTTAATTCACCATGAATTAAAAGAATAGACATGTACAGGCCTATTTAAAACACTGAATTCAACTGGCCAGCAGAGGTCGCTGTGTGGATTAGACTGCCTATTCCAATTGTGGGTGTCTCTATAGCTGTCACGTGATACAGCTGAAAGATTTTTTTTTTTTTTTGCCACACTGAGCGGAGCTTAGATCGCGCAAGTCAGAAAACTCTCCCAAAAAACACTCAGAGAAAGAGACAGATTGTTTTTCGGACAGGTTTAACACGATTACGTATCCTATGAAGTGACTAAACTTCTCAAGGATGGCGAAGAAAGCTCTAATTCCCGCCATTTTTTGTTAATTCACCATGAATTAAAAGAATAGACATGTACAGGCCTATTTAAAACACTGAATTCAACTGGCCAGCAGAGGTCGCTGTGTAGCTTTAACTGCCTATTCCAATTGTGGGTGTCTCTATAGCTGTCACGTGGTACAGCTGACAGGATTTTTTTTTTTTTTTTTTTTGCCACACTGGGCGAAGCTTAGATCGCGCAAGTCAGAAAACTCTCCCAAAAAACACTCAGAGAAAGAGACAGATTGTTTTTCGGACAGGTTTAACACGATTACGTATCCTATGAAGTGACTAAACTTCTCAAGGATGGCGAAGAAAGCTCTAATTCCCGCCATTTTTTGTTAATTCACCATGAATTAAAAGAATAGACATGTACAGGCCTATTTAAAACACTGAATTCAACTGGCCAGCAGAGGTCGCTGTGTGGATTAGACTGCCTATTCCAATTGTGGGTGTCTCTATAGCTGTCACGTGATACAGCTGAAAGATTTTTTTTTTTTTGCCACACTGAGCGGAGCTTAGATCGCGCAAATCAGAAAACTCTCCCAAAAAACACTCAGAGAAAGAGACAGATTGTTTTTCGGACAGGTTTAACACGATTACGTATCCTATGAAGTGACTAAACTTCTCAAGGATGGCGAAGAAAGCTCTAATTCCCGCCATTTTTTGTTAATTCACCATGAATTAAAAGAATAGACATGTACAGGCCTATTTAAAACACTGAATTCAACTGGCCAGCAGAGGTCGCTGTGTAGCTTTAACTGCCTATTCCAATTGTGGGTGTCTCTATAGCTGTCACGTGATACAACTGAAAAGTTTAATTTTTTTTTAATTGATTTATTTATTTATATGATATTGTATTTCACAGGGTCAGGGGGCCCTAGGGTCCCGCTCCAAGCCCGCCTGAGCCCGGCATCGCTCCGCTCGCCTTCGGCTCGCTCAGGGTGTTCTTGGCTTCAGAGATCCAACTATGTTTCTCAAACATGGTGGCTAAAAATTTCAGTCTGAGGGCCTATTTAAAACACTGAATTCAAATGACCAACAGAGGTCGCTCCATGGCCTAGACTGCCTATTCCAATTGTGGGTGTCTCTGTAGCAGTCACGTGATACAGCTGAAAGATTTTTTTTTTTTTTTTTTTTTGCCACACTGAGCGGAGCTAATATCGCGCAAGTCAGAAAACTCTCCCAAAAAACACTCAGAGAAAGAGACAGATTGTTTTTCGGACAGGTTTAACATGATAACATATCCTATGAAGTTACTAAACTTCTCAAGGATGGCGAAGAAAGCTCTAATTCCCGCCATTTTTTGTTAATTCACCATGAATTAAAAGAATAGACATGTACAGGCCTATTTAAGACACTGAATTCAACTGGCCAGCAGAGGTCGCTGTGTGGATTAGACTGCCTATTCCAATTGTGGGTGCCTCTATAGCTGTCACGTGGTACAGCTGACAGGATTTTTTATTTTTTTTTGCCACACTGGGCGAAGCTTAGATCGCGCAAGTCAGAAAACTCTCCCAAAAAACACTCAGAGAAAGAGACAGATTGGTTTTCGGACAGGTTTAACATGATAACGTATCCTATGAAGTGACTAAACTTCTCAAGGATGGCGAAGAAAGCTCTAATTCCCGCCATTTTTTGTTAATTCACCATGAATTAAAAGAATAGACATGTACAGGCCTATTTAAAACACTGAATTCAACTGGCCAGCAGAGGTCGCTGTGTGGATTAGACTGCCTATTCCAATTGTGGGTGTCTCTATAGCTGTCACGTGATACAGCTGAAAGATTTTTTTTTTTTTTGCCACACTGAGCGGAGCTTAGATCGCGCAAGTCAGAAAACTCTCCCAAAAAACACTCAGAGAAAGAGACAGATTGTTTTTCGGACAGGTTTAACACGATTACGTATCCTATGAAGTGACTAAACTTCTCAAGGATGGCGAAGAAAGCTCTAATTCCCGCCATTTTTTGTTAATTCACCATGAATTAAAAGAATAGACATGTACAGGCCTATTTAAAACACTGAATTCAACTGGCCAGCAGAGGTCGCTGTGTGGATTAGACTGCCTATTCCAATTGTGGGTGCCTCTATAGCTGTCACGTGGTACAGCTGACAGGATTTTTTTTTTTTTTTTGCCACACTGGGCGAAGCTTAGATCGCGCAAGTCAGAAAACTCTCCCAAAAAACACTCAGAGAAAGAGACAGATTGTTTTTCGGACAGGTTTAACATGATAACGTATCCTATGAAGTTACTAAACTTCTCAAGGATGGCGAAGAAAGCTCTAATTCCCGCCATTTTTTGTTAATTCACCATGAATTAAAAGAATAGACATGTACAGGCCTATTTAAGACACTGAATTCAACTGGCGAGCAGAGGTCGCTGTGTGGATTAGACTGCCTATTCCAATTGTGGGTGCCTCTATAGCTGTCACGTGGTACAGCTGACAGGATTTTTTTTTTTTTTTTGCCACACTGGGCGAAGCTTAGATCGCGCAAGTCAGAAAACTCTCCCAAAAAACACTCAGAGAAAGAGACAGATTGTTTTTCGGACAGGTTTAACATGATAACGTATCCTATGAAGTGACTAAACTTCTCAAGGATGGCGAAGAAAGCTCTAATTCCCGCCATTTTTTGTTAATTCACCATGAATTAAAAGAATAGACATGTACAGGCCTATTTAAGACACTGAATTCAACTGGCCAGCAGAGGTTGCTGTGTGGACTAGACTGCCTATTCCAATTGTGGGTGTCTCTATACCTGTCACGTGATACAGCTGAAAGATTTTTTTTTTTTTTTGCCACACTGAGCGGAGCTTAGATCGCGCAAGTCAGAAAACTCTCCCAAAAAACACTCAGAGAAAGAGACAGATTGTTTTTCGGACAGGTTTAACACGATTACGTATCCTATGAAGTGACTAAACTTCTCAAGGATGGCGAAGAAAGCTCTAATTCCCGCCATTTTTTGTTAATTCACCATGAATTAAAAGAATAGACATGTACAGGCCTATTTAAAGCACTGAATTCAACTGGCCAGCAGAGGTCGCTGTGTAGCTTTAACTGCCTATTCCAATTGTGGGTGTCTCTATAGCTGTCACGTGATACAACTGAAAAGTTTAATTTTTTCTTAATTGATTTATTTATTTATATGATATTGTATTTCACAGGGTCAGGGGGCCCTAGGGTCCCGCTCCAAGCCCGCCTGAGCCCGGCATCGCTCCGCTCGCCTTCGGCTCGCTCAGGGTGTTCTTGGCTTCAGAGATCCAACTATGTTTCTCAAACATGGTGGCTAAAATTTTCAGTCTGAGGGCCTATTTAAAACACTGAATTCAACTGGCCAGCAGAGGTCGCTGTGTGGATTAGACTGCCTATTCCAATTGTGGGTGCCTCTATAGCTGTCACGTGGTACAGCTGACAGGATTTTTTTTTTTTTTTTGCCACACTGGGCGAAGCTTAGATCGCGCAAGTCAGAAAACTCTCCCAAAAAACACTCAGAGAAAGAGACAGATTGTTTTTCGGACAGGTTTAACATGATAATGTATCCTATGAAGTGACTAAACCTCTCAAGGATGGCGAAGAAAGCTCTAATTCCCGCCATTTTTTGTTAATTCACCATGAATTAAAAGAATAGACATGTACAGGCCTATTTAAAACACTGAATTCAACTGGCCAGCAGAGGTCGCTGTGTGGATTAGACTGCCTATTCCAATTGTGGGTGTCTCTATAGCTGTCACGTGATACAGCTGAAAGATTTTTTTTTTTTTTGCCACACTGAGCGGAGCTTAGATCGCGCAAGTCAGAAAACTCTCCCAAAAAACACTCAGAGAAAGAGACAGATTGTTTTTCGGACAGGTTTAACACGATTACGTATCCTATGAAGTGACTAAACTTCTCAAGGATGGCGAAGAAAGCTCTAATTCCCGCCATTTTTTGTTAATTCACCATGAATTAAAAGAATAGACATGTACAGGCCTATTTAAAACACTGAATTCAACTGGCCAGCAGAGGTCGCTGTGTGGATTAGACTGCCTATTCCAATTGTGGGTGTCTCTATAGCTGTCACGTGATACAGCTGAAAGATTTTTTTTTTTTTTGCCACACTGAGCGGAGCTTAGATCGCGCAAGTCAGAAAACTCTCCCAAAAAACACTCAGAGAAAGAGACAGATTGTTTTTCGGACAGGTTTAACACGATTACGTATCCTATGAAGTGACTAAACTTCTCAAGGATGGCGAAGAAGGCTCTAATTCCCGCCATTTTTTGTTAATTCACCATGAATTAAAAGAATAGACATGTACAGGCCTATTTAAAACACTGAATTCAACTGGCCAGCAGAGGTCGCTGTGTAGCTTTAACTGCCTATTCCAATTGTGGGTGTCTCTATAGCTGTCACGTGATACAACTGAAAAGTTTAATTTTTTTTTAATTGATTTATTTATTTATATGATATTGTATTTCACAGGGCCTGAGGGGGCCCTAGGGTCCCGCTCCAAGCCCGCCTGAGCCCGGCATCGCTCCGCTCGCCTTCGGCTCGCTCAGGGTGTTCTTGGCTTCAGAGATCCAACTATGTTTCTCAAACATGGTGGCTAAAATTTTCAGTCTGAGGGCCTATTTAAAACACTGAATTCAAATGGCCAACAGAGGTCGCTCTATGGCCTAGACTGCCTATTCCAATTGTGGGTGTCTCTGTAGCAGTCACGTGATACAGCTGAAAGATTTTTTTTTTTTTTTTTTGCCACACTGAGCGGAGCTTATATCGCGCAAGTCAGAAAACTCTCCCAAAAAACACTCAGAGAAAGAGACAGATTGTTTTTCGGACAGGTTTAACATGATAACATATCCTATGAAGTTACTAAACTTCTCAAGGATGGCGAAGAAAGCTCTAATTCCCGCCATTTTTTGTTAATTCACCATGAATTAAAAGAATAGACATGTACAGGCCTATTTAAGACACTGAATTCAACTGGCCAGCAGAGGTCGCTGTGTGGATTAGACTGCCTATTCCAATTGTGGGTGCCTCTATAGCTGTCACGTGGTACAGCTGACAGGATTTTTTTTTTTTTTTTGCCACACTGGGCGAAGCTTAGATCGCGCAAGTCAGAAAACTCTCCCAAAAAACACTCAGAGAAAGAGACAGATTGTTTTTCGGACAGGTTTAACATGATAACGTATCCTATGAAGTGACTAAACTTCTCAAGGATGGCGAAGAAAGCTCTAATTCCCGCCATTTTTTGTTAATTCACCATGAATTAAAAGAATAGACATGTACAGGCCTATTTAAGACACTGAATTCAACTGGCCAGCAGAGGTCGCTGTGTGGACTAGACTGCCTATTCCAATTGTGGGTGTCTCTATAGCTGTCACGTGATACAGCTGACAGATTTTTTTTTTTTTTGCCACACTGAGCGGAGCTTAGATCGCGCAAGTCAGAAAACTCTCCCAAAAAACACTCAGAGAAAGAGACAGATTGTTTTTCGGACAGGTTTAACACGATTACGTATCCTATGAAGTGACTAAACTTCTCAAGGATGGCGAAGAAAGCTCTAATTCCCGCCATTTTTTGTTAATTCACCATGAATTAAAAGAATAGACATGTACAGGCCTATTTAAAGCACTGAATTCAACTGGCCAGCAGAGGTCGCTGTGTAGCTTTAACTGCCTATTCCAATTGTGGGTGTCTCTATAGCTGTCACGTGATACAACTGAAAAGTTTAATTTTTTCTTAATTGATTTATTTATTTATATGATATTGTATTTCACAGGGTCAGGGGGCCCTAGGGTCCCGCTCCAAGCCCGCCTGAGCCCGGCATCGCTCCGCTCGCCTTCGGCTCGCTCAGGGTGTTCTTGGCTTCAGAGATCCAACTATGTTTCTCAAACATGGTGGCTAAAATTTTCAGTCTGAGGGCCTATTTAAAACACTGAATTCAAATGGCCAACAGAGGTCGCTCTATGGCCTAGACTGCCTATTCCAATTGTGGGTGTCTCTGTAGCAGTCACGTGATACAGCTGAAAGATTTTTTTTTTTTTTTTTTGCCACACTGAGCGGAGCTTATATCGCGCAAGTCAGAAAACTCTCCCAAAAAACACTCAGAGAAAGAGACAGATTGTTTTTCGGACAGGTTTAACATGATAACATATCCTATGAAGTTACTAAACTTCTCAAGGATGGCGAAGAAAGCTCTAATTCCCGCCATTTTTTGTTAATTCACCATGAATTAAAAGAATAGACATGTACAGGCCTATTTAAGACACTGAATTCAACTGGCCAGCAGAGGTCGCTGTGTGGATTAGACTGCCTATTCCAATTGTGGGTGCCTCTATAGCTGTCACGTGGTACAGCTGACAGGATTTTTTATTTTTTTTTGCCACACTGGGCGAAGCTTAGATCGCGCAAGTCAGAAAACTCTCCCAAAAAACACTCAGAGAAAGAGACAGATTGGTTTTCGGACAGGTTTAACATGATAACGTATCCTATGAAGTGACTAAACTTCTCAAGGATGGCGAAGAAAGCTCTAATTCCCGCCATTTTTTGTTAATTCACCATGAATTAAAAGAATAGACATGTACAGGCCTATTTAAAACACTGAATTCAACTGGCCAGCAGAGGTCGCTGTGTGGATTAGACTGCCTATTCCAATTGTGGGTGTCTCTATAGCTGTCACGTGATACAGCTGAAAGATTTTTTTTTTTTTTGCCACACTGAGCGGAGCTTAGATCGCGCAAGTCAGAAAACTCTCCCAAAAAACACTCAGAGAAAGAGACAGATTGTTTTTCGGACAGGTTTAACACGATTACGTATCCTATGAAGTGACTAAACTTCTCAAGGATGGCGAAGAAAGCTCTAATTCCCGCCATTTTTTGTTAATTCACCATGAATTAAAAGAATAGACATGTACAGGCCTATTTAAAACACTGAATTCAACTGGCCAGCAGAGGTCGCTGTGTGGATTAGACTGCCTATTCCAATTGTGGGTGCCTCTATAGCTGTCACGTGGTACAGCTGACAGGATTTTTTTTTTTTTTTTGCCACACTGGGCGAAGCTTAGATCGCGCAAGTCAGAAAACTCTCCCAAAAAACACTCAGAGAAAGAGACAGATTGTTTTTCGGACAGGTTTAACATGATAACGTATCCTATGAAGTTACTAAACTTCTCAAGGATGGCGAAGAAAGCTCTAATTCCCGCCATTTTTTGTTAATTCACCATGAATTAAAAGAATAGACATGTACAGGCCTATTTAAGACACTGAATTCAACTGGCGAGCAGAGGTCGCTGTGTGGATTAGACTGCCTATTCCAATTGTGGGTGCCTCTATAGCTGTCACGTGGTACAGCTGACAGGATTTTTTTTTTTTTTTTGCCACACTGGGCGAAGCTTAGATCGCGCAAGTCAGAAAACTCTCCCAAAAAACACTCAGAGAAAGAGACAGATTGTTTTTCGGACAGGTTTAACATGATAACGTATCCTATGAAGTGACTAAACTTCTCAAGGATGGCGAAGAAAGCTCTAATTCCCGCCATTTTTTGTTAATTCACCATGAATTAAAAGAATAGACATGTACAGGCCTATTTAAGACACTGAATTCAACTGGCCAGCAGAGGTTGCTGTGTGGACTAGACTGCCTATTCCAATTGTGGGTGTCTCTATAGCTGTCACGTGATACAGCTGAAAGATTTTTTTTTTTTTTTGCCACACTGAGCGGAGCTTAGATCGCGCAAGTCAGAAAACTCTCCCAAAAAACACTCAGAGAAAGAGACAGATTGTTTTTCGGACAGGTTTAACACGATTACGTATCCTATGAAGTGACTAAACTTCTCAAGGATGGCGAAGAAAGCTCTAATTCCCGCCATTTTTTGTTAATTCACCATGAATTAAAAGAATAGACATGTACAGGCCTATTTAAAGCACTGAATTCAACTGGCCAGCAGAGGTCGCTGTGTAGCTTTAACTGCCTATTCCAATTGTGGGTGTCTCTATAGCTGTCACGTGATACAACTGAAAAGTTTAATTTTTTCTTAATTGATTTATTTATTTATATGATATTGTATTTCACAGGGTCAGGGGGCCCTAGGGTCCCGCTCCAAGCCCGCCTGAGCCCGGCATCGCTCCGCTCGCCTTCGGCTCGCTCAGGGTGTTCTTGGCTTCAGAGATCCAACTATGTTTCTCAAACATGGTGGCTAAAATTTTCAGTCTGAGGGCCTATTTAAAACACTGAATTCAACTGGCCAGCAGAGGTCGCTGTGTGGATTAGACTGCCTATTCCAATTGTGGGTGCCTCTATAGCTGTCACGTGGTACAGCTGACAGGATTTTTTTTTTTTTTTTGCCACACTGGGCGAAGCTTAGATCGCGCAAGTCAGAAAACTCTCCCAAAAAACACTCAGAGAAAGAGACAGATTGTTTTTCGGACAGGTTTAACATGATAATGTATCCTATGAAGTGACTAAACCTCTCAAGGATGGCGAAGAAAGCTCTAATTCCCGCCATTTTTTGTTAATTCACCATGAATTAAAAGAATAGACATGTACAGGCCTATTTAAAACACTGAATTCAACTGGCCAGCAGAGGTCGCTGTGTGGATTAGACTGCCTATTCCAATTGTGGGTGTCTCTATAGCTGTCACGTGATACAGCTGAAAGATTTTTTTTTTTTTTGCCACACTGAGCGGAGCTTAGATCGCGCAAGTCAGAAAACTCTCCCAAAAAACACTCAGAGAAAGAGACAGATTGTTTTTCGGACAGGTTTAACACGATTACGTATCCTATGAAGTGACTAAACTTCTCAAGGATGGCGAAGAAAGCTCTAATTCCCGCCATTTTTTGTTAATTCACCATGAATTAAAAGAATAGACATGTACAGGCCTATTTAAAACACTGAATTCAACTGGCCAGCAGAGGTCGCTGTGTGGATTAGACTGCCTATTCCAATTGTGGGTGTCTCTATAGCTGTCACGTGATACAGCTGAAAGATTTTTTTTTTTTTTGCCACACTGAGCGGAGCTTAGATCGCGCAAGTCAGAAAACTCTCCCAAAAAACACTCAGAGAAAGAGACAGATTGTTTTTCGGACAGGTTTAACACGATTACGTATCCTATGAAGTGACTAAACTTCTCAAGGATGGCGAAGAAGGCTCTAATTCCCGCCATTTTTTGTTAATTCACCATGAATTAAAAGAATAGACATGTACAGGCCTATTTAAAACACTGAATTCAACTGGCCAGCAGAGGTCGCTGTGTAGCTTTAACTGCCTATTCCAATTGTGGGTGTCTCTATAGCTGTCACGTGATACAACTGAAAAGTTTAATTTTTTTTTAATTGATTTATTTATTTATATGATATTGTATTTCACAGGGCCTGAGGGGGCCCTAGGGTCCCGCTCCAAGCCCGCCTGAGCCCGGCATCGCTCCGCTCGCCTTCGGCTCGCTCAGGGTGTTCTTGGCTTCAGAGATCCAACTATGTTTCTCAAACATGGTGGCTAAAATTTTCAGTCTGAGGGCCTATTTAAAACACTGAATTCAAATGGCCAACAGAGGTCGCTCTATGGCCTAGACTGCCTATTCCAATTGTGGGTGTCTCTGTAGCAGTCACGTGATACAGCTGAAAGATTTTTTTTTTTTTTTTTTGCCACACTGAGCGGAGCTTATATCGCGCAAGTCAGAAAACTCTCCCAAAAAACACTCAGAGAAAGAGACAGATTGTTTTTCGGACAGGTTTAACATGATAACATATCCTATGAAGTTACTAAACTTCTCAAGGATGGCGAAGAAAGCTCTAATTCCCGCCATTTTTTGTTAATTCACCATGAATTAAAAGAATAGACATGTACAGGCCTATTTAAGACACTGAATTCAACTGGCCAGCAGAGGTCGCTGTGTGGATTAGACTGCCTATTCCAATTGTGGGTGCCTCTATAGCTGTCACGTGGTACAGCTGACAGGATTTTTTTTTTTTTTTTGCCACACTGGGCGAAGCTTAGATCGCGCAAGTCAGAAAACTCTCCCAAAAAACACTCAGAGAAAGAGACAGATTGTTTTTCGGACAGGTTTAACATGATAACGTATCCTATGAAGTGACTAAACTTCTCAAGGATGGCGAAGAAAGCTCTAATTCCCGCCATTTTTTGTTAATTCACCATGAATTAAAAGAATAGACATGTACAGGCCTATTTAAGACACTGAATTCAACTGGCCAGCAGAGGTCGCTGTGTGGACTAGACTGCCTATTCCAATTGTGGGTGTCTCTATAGCTGTCACGTGATACAGCTGACAGATTTTTTTTTTTTTTGCCACACTGAGCGGAGCTTAGATCGCGCAAGTCAGAAAACTCTCCCAAAAAACACTCAGAGAAAGAGACAGATTGTTTTTCGGACAGGTTTAACACGATTACGTATCCTATGAAGTGACTAAACTTCTCAAGGATGGCGAAGAAAGCTCTAATTCCCGCCATTTTTTGTTAATTCACCATGAATTAAAAGAATAGACATGTACAGGCCTATTTAAAGCACTGAATTCAACTGGCCAGCAGAGGTCGCTGTGTAGCTTTAACTGCCTATTCCAATTGTGGGTGTCTCTATAGCTGTCACGTGATACAACTGAAAAGTTTAATTTTTTCTTAATTGATTTATTTATTTATATGATATTGTATTTCACAGGGTCAGGGGGCCCTAGGGTCCCGCTCCAAGCCCGCCTGAGCCCGGCATCGCTCCGCTCGCCTTCGGCTCGCTCAGGGTGTTCTTGGCTTCAGAGATCCAACTATGTTTCTCAAACATGGTGGCTAAAATTTTCAGTCTGAGGGCCTATTTAAAACACTGAATTCAAATGGCCAACAGAGGTCGCTCTATGGCCTAGACTGCCTATTCCAATTGTGGGTGTCTCTGTAGCAGTCACGTGATACAGCTGAAAGATTTTTTTTTTTTTTTTTTGCCACACTGAGCGGAGCTTATATCGCGCAAGTCAGAAAACTCTCCCAAAAAACACTCAGAGAAAGAGACAGATTGTTTTTCGGACAGGTTTAACATGATAACATATCCTATGAAGTTACTAAACTTCTCAAGGATGGCGAAGAAAGCTCTAATTCCCGCCATTTTTTGTTAATTCACCATGAATTAAAAGAATAGACATGTACAGGCCTATTTAAGACACTGAATTCAACTGGCCAGCAGAGGTCGCTGTGTGGATTAGACTGCCTATTCCAATTGTGGGTGCCTCTATAGCTGTCACGTGGTACAGCTGACAGGATTTTTTTTTTTTTTTTGCCACACTGGGCGAAGCTTAGATCGCGCAAGTCAGAAAACTCTCCCAAAAAACACTCAGAGAAAGAGACAGATTGTTTTTCGGACAGGTTTAACATGATAACGTATCCTATGAAGTGACTAAACTTCTCAAGGATGGCGAAGAAAGCTCTAATTCCCGCCATTTTTTGTTAATTCACCATGAATTAAAAGAATAGACATGTACAGGCCTATTTAAGACACTGAATTCAACTGGCCAGCAGAGGTCGCTGTGTGGACTAGACTGCCTATTCCAATTGTGGGTGTCTCTATAGCTGTCACGTGATACAGCTGACAGATTTTTTTTTTTTTTGCCACACTGAGCGGAGCTTAGATCGCGCAAGTCAGAAAACTCTCCCAAAAAACACTCAGAGAAAGAGACAGATTGTTTTTCGGACAGGTTTAACACGATTACGTATCCTATGAAGTGACTAAACTTCTCAAGGATGGCGAAGAAAGCTCTAATTCCCGCCATTTTTTGTTAATTCACCATGAATTAAAAGAATAGACATGTACAGGCCTATTTAAAGCACTGAATTCAACTGGCCAGCAGAGGTCGCTGTGTAGCTTTAACTGTCTATTCCAATTGTGGGTGTCTCTATAGCTGTCACGTGATACAACTGAAAAGTTTAATTTTTTCTTAATTGATTTATTTATTTATATGATATTGTATTTCACAGGGTCAGGGGGCCCTAGGGTCCCGCTCCAAGCCCGCCTGAGCCCGGCATCGCTCCGCTCGCCTTCGGCTCGCTCAGGGTGTTCTTGGCTTCAGAGATCCAACTATGTTTCTCAAACATGGTGGCTAAAATTTTCAGTCTGAGGGCCTATTTAAAACACTGAATTCAAATGGCCAACAGAGGTCGCTCTATGGCCTAGACTGCCTATTCCAATTGTGGGTGTCTCTGTAGCAGTCACGTGATACAGCTGAAAGATTTTTTTTTTTTTTTTTCGCCACACTGAGCGGAGCTAATATCGCGCAAGTCAGAAAACTCTCCCAAAAAACACTCAGAGAAAGAGACAGATTGTTTTTCGGACAGGTTTAACATGATAACATATCCTATGAAGTGACTAAACTTCTCAAGGATGGCGAAGAAAGCTCTAATTCCCGCCATTTTTTGTTAATTCACCATGAATTAAAAGAATAGACATGTACAGGCCTATTTAAGACACTGAATTCAACTGGCCAGCAGAGGTCGCTGTGTGGATTAGACTGCCTATTCCAATTGTGGGTGCCTCTATAGCTGTCACGTGGTACAGCTGACAGGATTTTTTTTTTTTTTTTGCCACACTGGGCGAAGCTTAGATCGCGCAAGTCAGAAAACTCTCCCAAAAAACACTCAGAGAAAGAGACAGATTGTTTTTCGGACAGGTTTAACATGATAACGTATCCTATGAAGTGACTAAACCTCTCAAGGATGGCGAAGAAAGCTCTAATTCCCGCCATTTTTTGTTAATTCACCATGAATTAAAAGAATAGACATGTACAGGCCTATTTAAAACACTGAATTCAACTGGCCAGCAGAGGTCGCTGTGTGGATTAGACTGCCTATTCCAATTGTGGGTGTCTCTATAGCTGTCACGTGATACAGCTGAAAGATTTTTTTTTTTTTGCCACACTGAGCGAAGCTTAGATCGCGCAAGTCAGAAAACTCTCCCAAAAAACACTCAGAGAAAGAGACAGATTGTTTTTCGGACAGGTTTAACACGATTACGTATCCTATGAAGTGACTAAACTTCTCAAGGATGGCGAAGAAAGCTCTAATTCCCGCCATTTTTTGTTAATTCACCATGAATTAAAAGAATAGACATGTACAGGCCTATTTAAGACACTGAATTCAACTGGCCAGCAGAGGTCGCTGTGTGGATTAGACTGCCTATTCCAATTGTGGGTGCCTCTATAGCTGTCACGTGGTACAGCAGACAGGATTTTTTTTTTTTTTTTTGCCACACTGGGCGAAGCTTAGATCGCGCAAGTCAGAAAACTCTCCCAAAAAACACTCAGAGAAAGAGACAGATTGTTTTTCGGACAGGTTTAACATGATAACGTATCCTATGAAGTGACTAAACCTCTCAAGGATGGCGAAGAAAGCTCTAATTCCCGCCATTTTTTGTTAATTCACCATGAATTAAAAGAATAGACATGTACAGGCCTATTTAAAACACTGAATTCAACTGGCCAGCAGAGGTCGCTGTGTGGATTAGACTGCCTATTCCAATTGTGGGTGTCTCTATAGCTGTCACGTGATACAGCTGAAAGATTTTTTTTTTTTTTGCCACACTGAGCGGAGCTTAGATCGCGCAAGTCAGAAAACTCTCCCAAAAAACACTCAGAGAAAGAGACAGATTGTTTTTCGGACAGGTTTAACACGATTACGTATCCTATGAAGTTACTAAACTTCTCAAGGATGGCGAAGAAAGCTCTAATTCCCGCCATTTTTTGTTAATTCACCATGAATTAAAAGAATAGACATGTACAGGCCTATTTAAGACACTGAATTCAACTGGCCAGCAGAGGTCGCTGTGTGGATTAGACTGCCTATTCCAATTGTGGGTGCCTCTATAGCTGTCACGTGGTACAGCTGACAGGATTTTTTTGTTTTTTTTTGCCACACTGGGCGAAGCTTAGATCGCGCAAGTCAGAAAACTCTCCCAAAAAACACTCAGAGAAAGAGACAGATTGTTTTTCGGACAGGTTTAACATGATAACGTATCCTATGAAGTGACTAAACTTCTCAAGGATGGCGAAGAAAGCTCTAATTCCCGCCATTTTTTGTTAATTCACCATGAATTAAAAGAATAGACATGTACAGGCCTATTTAAGACACTGAATTCAACTGGCCAGCAGAGGTCGCTGTGTGGATTAGACTGCCTATTCCAATTGTGGGTGCCTCTATAGCTGTCACGTGGTACAGCTGACAGGATTTTTTTTTTTTTTTTTGCCACACTGGGCGAAGCTTAGATCGCGCAAGTCAGAAAACTCTCCCAAAAAACACTCAGAGAAAGAGACAGATTGTTTTTCGGACAGGTTTAACATGATAACGTATCCTATGAAGTGACTAAACCTCTCAAGGATGGCGAAGAAAGCTCTAATTCCCGCCATTTTTTGTTAATTCACCATGAATTAAAAGAATAGACATGTACAGGCCTATTTAAAACACTGAATTCAACTGGCCAGCAGAGGTCGCTGTGTGGATTAGACTGCCTATTCCAATTGTGGGTGTCTCTATAGCTGTCACGTGATACAGCTGAAAGATTTTTTTTTTTTTTGCCACACTGAGCGAAGCTTAGATCGCGCAAGTCAGAAAACTCTCCCAAAAAACACTCAGAGAAAGAGACAGATTGTTTTTCGGACAGGTTTAACACGATTACGTATCCTATGAAGTGACTAAACTTCTCAAGGATGGCGAAGAAAGCTCTAATTCCCGCCATTTTTTGTTAATTCACCATGAATTAAAAGAATAGACATGTACAGGCCTATTTAAGACACTGAATTCAACTGGCCAGCAGAGGTCGCTGTGTGGATTAGACTGCCTATTCCAATTGTGGGTGCCTCTATAGCTGTCACGTGGTACAGCTGACAGGATTTTTTTTTTTTTTTTGCCACACTGGGCGAAGCTTAGATCGCGCAAGTCAGAAAACTCTCCCAAAAAACACTCAGAGAAAGAGACAGATTGTTTTTCGGACAGGTTTAACATGATAACGTATCCTATGAAGTGACTAAACCTCTCAAGGATGGCGAAGAAAGCTCTAATTCCCGCCATTTTTTGTTAATTCACCATGAATTAAAAGAATAGACATGTACAGGCCTATTTAAAACACTGAATTCAACTGGCCAGCAGAGGTCGCTGTGTGGATTAGACTGCCTATTCCAATTGTGGGTGCCTCTATAGCTGTCACGTGGTACAGCTGACAGGATTTTTTTTTTTTTTTTGCCACACTGGGCGAAGCTTAGATCGCGCAAGTCAGAAAACTCTCCCAAAAAACACTCAGAGAAAGAGACAGATTGTTTTTCGGACAGGTTTAACATGATAACGTATCCTATGAAGTGACTAAACTTCTCAAGGATGGCGAAGAAAGCTCTAATTCCCGCCATTTTTTGTTAATTCACCATAAATTAAAAGAATAGACATGTACAGGCCTATTTAAGACACTGAATTCAACTGGCGAGCAGAGGTCGCTGTGTGGATTAGACTGCCTATTCCAATTGTGGGTGCCTCTATAGCTGTCACGTGGTACAGCTGACAGGATTTTTTTTTTTTTTTTGCCACACTGGGCGAAGCTTAGATCGCGCAAGTCAGAAAACTCTCCCAAAAAACACTCAGAGAAAGAGACAGATTGTTTTTCGGACAGGTTTAACATGATAACGTATCCTATGAAGTGACTAAACCTCTCAAGGATGGCGAAGAAAGCTCTAATTCCCGCCATTTTTTGTTAATTCACCATGAATTAAAAGAATAGACATGTACAGGCCTATTTAAAACACTGAATTCAACTGGCCAGCAGAGGTCGCTGTGTGGATTAGACTGCCTATTCCAATTGTGGGTGTCTCTATAGCTGTCACGTGATACAGCTGAAAGATTTTTTTTTTTTTTGCCACACTGAGCGAAGCTTAGATCGCGCAAGTCAGAAAACTCTCCCAAAAAACACTCAGAGAAAGAGACAGATTGTTTTTCGGACAGGTTTAACACGATTACGTATCCTATGAAGTGACTAAACTTCTCAAGGATGGCGAAGAAAGCTCTAATTCCCGCCATTTTTTGTTAATTCACCATAAATTAAAAGAATAGACATGTACAGGCCTATTTAAGACACTGAATTCAACTGGCGAGCAGAGGTCGCTGTGTGGATTAGACTGCCTATTCCAATTGTGGGTGCCTCTATAGCTGTCACGTGGTACAGCTGACAGAATTTTTTTTTTTTTTTGCCACACTGGGCGAAGCTTAGATCGCGCAAGTCAGAAAACTCTCCCAAAAAACACTCAGAGAAAGAGACAGATTGTTTTTCGGACAGGTTTAACATGATAACGTATCCTATGAAGTGACTAAACTTCTCAAGGATGGCGAAGAAAGCTCTAATTCCCGCCATTTTTTGTTAATTCACCATGAATTAAAAGAATAGACATGTACAGGCCTATTTAAGACACTGAATTCAACTGGCCAGCAGAGGTCGCTGTGTGGACTAGACTGCCTATTCCAATTGTGGGTGTCTCTATAGCTGTCACGTGATACAGCTGAAAGATTTTTTTTTTTTTGCCACACTGAGCGGAGCTTAGATCGCGCAAGTCAGAAAACTCTCCCAAAAAACACTCAGAGAAAGAGACAGATTGTTTTTCGGACAGGTTTAACATGATAACATATCCTATGAAGTTACTAAACTTCTCAAGGATGGCGAAGAAAGCTCTAATTCCCGCCATTTTTTGTTAATTCACCATGAATTAAAAGAATAGACATGTACAGGCCTATTTAAGACACTGAATTCAACTGGCCAGCAGAGGTCGCTGTGTGGATTAGACTGCCTATTCCAATTGTGGGTGCCTCTATAGCTGTCACGTGGTACAGCTGACAGGATTTTTTATTTTTTTTTGCCACACTGGGCGAAGCTTAGATCGCGCAAGTCAGAAAACTCTCCCAAAAAACACTCAGAGAAAGAGACAGATTGTTTTTCGGACAGGTTTAACATGATAACGTATCCTATGAAGTGACTAAACTTCTCAAGGATGGCGAAGAAAGCTCTAATTCCCGCCATTTTTTGTTAATTCACCATGAATTAAAAGAATAGACATGTACAGGCCTATTTAAAACACTGAATTCAACTGGCCAGCAGAGGTCGCTGTGTAGCTTTAACTGCCTATTCCAATTGTGGGTGTCTCTATAGCTGTCACGTGATACAACTGAAAAGTTTAATTTTTTTTTAATTGATTTATTTATTTATATGATATTGTATTTCACAGGGTCAGGGGGCCCCTAGGGTCCCGCTCCAAGCCCGCCTGATCCCGGCATCGCTCCGCTCGCCTTCGGCTCGCTCAGGGTGTTCTTGGCTTCAGAGATCCAACTATGTTTCTCAAACATGGTGGCTAAAATTTTCAGTCTGAGGGCCTATTTAAAACACTGAATTCAAATGGCCAACAGAGGTCGCTCTATGGCCTAGACTGCCTATTCCAATTGTGGGTGTCTCTGTAGCAGTCACGTGATACAGCTGAAAGATTTTTTTTTTTTTTTTTTTTTTGCCACACTGAGCGGAGCTTATATCGCGCAAGTCAGAAAACTCTCCCAAAAAACACTCAGAGAAAGAGACAGATTGTTTTTCGGACAGGTTTAACACGATTACGTATCCTATGAAGTGACTAAACTTCTCAAGGATGGCGACGAAAGCTCTAATTCCCGCCATTTTTTGTTAATTCACCATGAATTGAAAGAATAGACATGTACAGGCCTATTTAAAACACTGAATTCAACTGGCCAGCAGAGGTCGCTGTGTAGCTTTAACTGCCTATTCCAATTGTGGGTGTCTCTATAGCTGTCACGTGATACAACTGAAAAGTTTAATTTTCTTTTAATTGATTTATTTATTTATATGATATTGTATTTCACAGGGTCAGGGGGCCCTAGGGTCCCGCTCCGCTCCGCCTTCGGCGGAGGCCTGAGGGGGCCCTAGGGTCCCGCTCCAAGCCCGCCTGAGCCCGGCATCGCTCCGCTCGCCTTCGGCTCTCTCAGGGTGTTCTTGGCTTCAGAGATCCAACTATGTTTCTCAAACATGGTGGCTAAAATTTTCAGTCTGAGGGCCTATTTAAAACACTGAATTCAAATGGCCAACAGAGGTCGCTCTATGGCCTAGACTGCCTATTCCAATTGTGGGTGTCTCTGTAGCAGTCACGTGATACAGCTGAAAGATTTTTTTTTTTTTTTTTGCCACACTGAGCGGAGCTTATATCGCGCAAGTCAGAAAACTCTCCCAAAAAACACTCAGAGAAAGAGACAGATTGTTTTTCGGACAGGTTTAACATGATAACATATCCTATGAAGTTACTAAACTTCTCAAGGATGGCGAAGAAAGCTCTAATTCCCGCCATTTTTTGTTAATTCACCATGAATTAAAAGAATAGACATGTACAGGCCTATTTAAGACACTGAATTCAACTGGCCAGCAGAGGTCGCTGTGTGGATTAGACTGCCTATTCCAATTGTGGGTGCTTCTATAGCTGTCACGTGGTACAGCTGACAGGATTTTTTTTTTTTTTTTGCCACACTGGGCGAAGCTTAGATCGCGCAAGTCAGAAAACTCTCCCAAAAAACACTCAGAGAAAGAGACAGATTGTTTTTCGGACAGGTTTAACATGATAACGTATCCTATGAAGTGACTAAACTTCTCAAGGATGGCGAAGAAAGCTCTAATTCCCGCCATTTTTTGTTAATTCACCATGAATTAAAAGAATAGACATGTACAGGCCTATTTAAGACACTGAATTCAACTGGCCAGCAGAGGTCGCTGTGTGGACTAGACTGCCTATTCCAATTGTGGGTGTCTCTATAGCTGTCACGTGATACAGCTGAAAGATTTTTTTTTTTTTTGCCACACTGAGCGGAGCTTAGATCGCGCAAGTCAGAAAACTCTCCCAAAAAACACTCAGAGAAAGAGACAGATTGTTTTTCGGACAGGTTTAACACGATTACGTATCCTATGAAGTGACTAAACTTCTCAAGGATGGCGAAGAAAGCTCTAATTCCCGCCATTTTTTGTTAATTCACCATGAATTAAAAGAATAGACATGTACAGGCCTATTTAAAGCACTGAATTCAACTGGCCAGCAGAGGTCGCTGTGTAGCTTTAACTGCCTATTCCAATTGTGGGTGTCTCTATAGCTGTCACGTGATACAACTGAAAAGTTTAATTTTTTCTTAATTGATTTATTTATTTATATGATATTGTATTTCACAGGGTCAGGGGGCCCTAGGGTCCCGCTCCAAGCCCGCCTGAGCCCGGCATCGCTCCGCTCGCCTTCGGCTCGCTCAGGGTGTTCTTGGCTTCAGAGATCCAACTATGTTTCTCAAACATGGTGGCTAAAATTTTCAGTCTGAGGGCCTATTTAAAACACTGAATTCAAATGGCCAACAGAGGTCGCTCTATGGCCTAGACTGCCTATTCCAATTGTGGGTGTCTCTGTAGCAGTCACGTGATACAGCTGAAAGATTTTTTTTTTTTTTTTTCGCCACACTGAGCGGAGCTAATATCGCGCAAGTCAGAAAACTCTCCCAAAAAACACTCAGAGAAAGAGACAGATTGTTTTTCGGACAGGTTTAACATGATAACATATCCTATGAAGTGACTAAACTTCTCAAGGATGGCGAAGAAAGCTCTAATTCCCGCCATTTTTTGTTAATTCACCATGAATTAAAAGAATAGACATGTACAGGCCTATTTAAGACACTGAATTCAACTGGCCAGCAGAGGTCGCTGTGTGGATTAGACTGCCTATTCCAATTGTGGGTGCCTCTATAGCTGTCACGTGGTACAGCTGACAGGATTTTTTTTTTTTTTTTGCCACACTGGGCGAAGCTTAGATCGCGCAAGTCAGAAAACTCTCCCAAAAAACACTCAGAGAAAGAGACAGATTGTTTTTCGGACAGGTTTAACATGATAACGTATCCTATGAAGTGACTAAACCTCTCAAGGATGGCGAAGAAAGCTCTAATTCCCGCCATTTTTTGTTAATTCACCATGAATTAAAAGAATAGACATGTACAGGCCTATTTAAAACACTGAATTCAACTGGCCAGCAGAGGTCGCTGTGTGGATTAGACTGCCTATTCCAATTGTGGGTGTCTCTATAGCTGTCACGTGATACAGCTGAAAGATTTTTTTTTTTTTTGCCACACTGAGCGGAGCTTAGATCGCGCAAGTCAGAAAACTCTCCCAAAAAACACTCAGAGAAAGAGACAGATTGTTTTTCGGACAGGTTTAACACGATTACGTATCCTATGAAGTTACTAAACTTCTCAAGGATGGCGAAGAAAGCTCTAATTCCCGCCATTTTTTGTTAATTCACCATGAATTAAAAGAATAGACATGTACAGGCCTATTTAAGACACTGAATTCAACTGGCCAGCAGAGGTCGCTGTGTGGATTAGACTGCCTATTCCAATTGTGGGTGCCTCTATAGCTGTCACGTGGTACAGCTGACAGGATTTTTTTTTTTTTTTTGCCACACTGGGCGAAGCTTAGATCGCGCAAGTCAGAAAACTCTCCCAAAAAACACTCAGAGAAAGAGACAGATTGTTTTTCGGACAGGTTTAACATGATAACGTATCCTATGAAGTGACTAAACTTCTCAAGGATGGCGAAGAAAGCTCTAATTCCCGCCATTTTTTGTTAATTCACCATAAATTAAAAGAATAGACATGTACAGGCCTATTTAAGACACTGAATTCAACTGGCGAGCAGAGGTCGCTGTGTGGATTAGACTGCCTATTCCAATTGTGGGTGCCTCTATAGCTGTCACGTGGTACAGCTGACAGGATTTTTTTTTTTTTTTTTGCCACACTGGGCGAAGCTTAGATCGCGCAAGTCAGAAAACTCTCCCAAAAAACACTCAGAGAAAGAGACAGATTGTTTTTCGGACAGGTTTAACATGATAACGTATCCTATGAAGTGACTAAACTTCTCAAGGATGGCGAAGAAAGCTCTAATTCCCGCCATTTTTTGTTAATTCACCATGAATTAAAAGAATAGACATGTACAGGCCTATTTAAGACACTGAATTCAACTGGCCAGCAGAGGTCACTGTGTGGACTAGACTGCCTATTCCAATTGTGGGTGTCTCTATAGCTGTCACGTGATACAGCTGAAAGATTTTTTTTTTTTTGCCACACTGAGCGGAGCTTAGATCGCGCAAGTCAGAAAACTCTCCCAAAAAACACTCAGAGAAAGAGACAGATTGTTTTTCGGACAGGTTTAACACGATTACGTATCCTATGAAATGACTAAACTTCTCAAGGATGGCGAAGAAAGCTCTAATTCCCGCTATTTTTTGTTAATTCACCATGAATTAAAAGAATAGACATGTACAGGCCTATTTAAAACACTGAATTCAACTGGCCAGCAGAGGTCGCTGTGTAGCTTTAACTGCCTATTCCAATTGTGGGTGTCTCTATAGCTGTCACGTGATACAACTGAAAAGTTTAATTTTTTTTTAATTGATTTATTTATTTATATGATATTGTATTTCACAGGGTCAGGGGGCCCTAGGGTCCCGCTCCGCTCCGCCTTCGGCGGAGGCCTGAGGGGGCCCTAGGGTCCCGCTCCGCTCCGCCTTCGGCGGAGGCCTGAGGGGGCCCTAGGGTCCCGCTCCAAGCCCGCCTGAGCCCGGCATCGCTCCGCTCGCCTTCGGCTCACTCAGGGTGTTCTTGGCTTCAGAGATCCAACTATGTTTCTCAAACATGGTGGCTAAAATTTTCAGTCTGAGGGCCTATTTAAAACACTGAATTCAAATGGCCAACAGAGGTCGCTCTATGGCCTAGACTGCCTATTCCAATTGTGGGTGTCTCTGTAGCAGTCACGTGATACAGCTGAAAGATTTTTTTTTTTTTTTTTTTGCCACACTGAGCGGAGCTTATATCGCGCAAGTCAGAAAACTCTCCCAAAAAACACTCAGAGAAAGAGACAGATTGTTTTTTGGACAGGTTTAACATGATAACATATCCTATGAAGTGACTAAACTTCTCAAGGATGGCGAAGAAAGCTCTAATTCCCGCCATTTTTTGTTAATTCACCATGAATTAAAAGAATAGACATGTACAGGCCTATTTAAGACACTGAATTCAACTGGCCAGCAGAGGTCGCTGTGTAGCTTTAGCTGCCTATTCCAATTGTGGGTGTCTCTATAGCTGTCACGTGATACAACTGAAAAGTTTAATTTTTTTTTAATTGATTTATTTATTTATATGATATTGTATTTCACAGGGTCAGGGGGCCCTAGGGTCCCGCTCCAAGCCCGCCTGAGCCCGGCATCGCTCCGCTCGCCTTCGGCTCGCTCAGGGTGTTCTTGGCTTCAGAGATCCAACTATGTTTCTCAAACATGGTGGCTAAAATTTTCAGTCTGAGGGCCTATTTAAAACACTGAATTCAAATGGCCAACAGAGGTCGCTCTATGGCCTAGACTGCCTATTCCAATTGTGGGTGTCTCTGTAGCAGTCACGTGATACAGCTGAAAGATTTTTTTTTTTTTTTTTTGCCACACTGAGCGGAGCTTATATCGCGCAAGTCAGAAAACTCTCCCAAAAAACACTCAGAGAAAGAGACAGATTGTTTTTCGGACAGGTTTAACATGATAACATATCCTATGAAGTTACTAAACTTCTCAAGGATGGCGAAGAAAGCTCTAATTCCCGCCATTTTTTGTTAATTCACCATGAATTAAAAGAATAGACATGTACAGGCCTATTTAAGACACTGAATTCAACTGGCCAGCAGAGGTCGCTGTGTGGATTAGACTGCCTATTCCAATTGTGGGTGCCTCTATAGCTGTCACGTGGTACAGCTGACAGGATTTTTTATTTTTTTTTGCCACACTGGGCGAAGCTTAGATCGCGCAAGTCAGAAAACTCTCCCAAAAAACACTCAGAGAAAGAGACAGATTGTTTTTCGGACAGGTTTAACATGATAACGTATCCTATGAAGTGACTAAACTTCTCAAGGATGGCGAAGAAAGCTCTAATTCCCGCCATTTTTTGTTAATTCACCATGAATTAAAAGAATAGACATGTACAGGCCTATTTAAAACACTGAATTCAACTGGCCAGCAGAGGTCGCTGTGTAGCTTTAACTGCCTATTCCAATTGTGGGTGTCTCTATAGCTGTCACGTGATACAACTGAAAAGTTTAATTTTTTTTTAATTGATTTATTTATTTATATGATATTGTATTTCACAGGGTCAGGGGGCCCTAGGGTCCCGCTCCGCTCCGCCTTCGGCGGAGGCCTGAGGGGGCCCTAGGGTCCCGCTCCGCTCCGCCTTCGGCTCGCTCAGGGTGTTCTTGGCTTCAGAGATCCAACTATGTTTCTCAAACATGGTGGCTAAAATTTTCAGTCTGAGGGCCTATTTAAAACACTGAATTCAAATGGCCAACAGAGGTCGCTCTATGGCCTAGACTGCCTATTCCAATTGTGGGTGTCTCTGTAGCAGTCACGTGATACAGCTGAAAGATTTTTTTTTTTTTTTTTTGCCACACTGAGCGGAGCTTATATCGCGCAAGTCAGAAAACTCTCCCAAAAAACACTCAGAGAAAGAGACAGATTGTTTTTCGGACAGGTTTAACATGATAACGTATCCTATGAAGTGACTAAACTTCTCAAGGATGGCGAAGAAAGCTCTAATTCCCGCCATTTTTTGTTAATTCACCATGAATTAAAAGAATAGACATGTACAGGCCTATTTAAGACACTGAATTCAACTGGCCAGCAGAGGTCGCTGTGTGGACTAGACTGCCTATTCCAATTGTGGGTGTCTCTATAGCTGTCACGTGATACAGCTGAAAGATTTTTTTTTTTTTTGCCACACTGAGCGGAGCTTAGATCGCGCAAGTCAGAAAACTCTCCCAAAAAACACTCAGAGAAAGAGACAGATTGTTTTTCGGACAGGTTTAACACGATTACGTATCCTATGAAGTGACTAAACTTCTCAAGGATGGCGAAGAAAGCTCTAATTCCCGCCATTTTTTGTTAATTCACCATGAATTAAAAGAATAGACATGTACAGGCCTATTTAAAGCACTGAATTCAACTGGCCAGCAGAGGTCGCTGTGTAGCTTTAACTGCCTATTCCAATTGTGGGTGTCTCTATAGCTGTCACGTGATACAACTGAAAAGTTTAATTTTTTCTTAATTGATTTATTTATTTATATGATATTGTATTTCACAGGGTCAGGGGGCCCTAGGGTCCCGCTCCAAGCCCGCCTGAGCCCGGCATCGCTCCGCTCGCCTTCGGCTCGCTCCGGGTGTTCTTGGCTTCAGAGATCCAACTATGTTTCTCAAACATGGTGGCTAAAATTTTCAGTCTGAGGGCCTATTTAAAACACTGAATTCAAATGGCCAACAGAGGTCGCTCTATGGCCTAGACTGCCTATTCCAATTGTGGGTGTCTCTGTAGCAGTCACGTGATACAGCTGAAAGATTTTTTTTTTTTTTTTTCGCCACACTGAGCGGAGCTAATATCGCGCAAGTCAGAAAACTCTCCCAAAAAACACTCAGAGAAAGAGACAGATTGTTTTTCGGACAGGTTTAACATGATAACATATCCTATGAAGTGACTAAACTTCTCAAGGATGGCGAAGAAAGCTCTAATTCCCGCCATTTTTTGTTAATTCACCATGAATTAAAAGAATAGACATGTACAGGCCTATTTAAGACACTGAATTCAACTGGCCAGCAGAGGTCGCTGTGTGGATTAGACTGCCTATTCCAATTGTGGGTGCCTCTATAGCTGTCACGTGGTACAGCTGACAGGATTTTTTTTTTTTTTTTGCCACACTGGGCGAAGCTTAGATCGCGCAAGTCAGAAAACTCTCCCAAAAAACACTCAGAGAAAGAGACAGAATGTTTTTCGGACAGGTTTAACATGATAACGTATCCTATGAAGTGACTAAACCTCTCAAGGATGGCGAAGAAAGCTCTAATTCCCGCCATTTTTTGTTAATTCACCATGAATTAAAAGAATAGACATGTACAGGCCTATTTAAGACACTGAATTCAACTGGCCAGCAGAGGTCGCTGTGTGGATTAGACTGCCTATTCCAATTGTGGGTGCCTCTATAGCTGTCACGTGGTACAGCTGACAGGATTTTTTATTTTTTTTTGCCACACTGGGCGAAGCTTAGATCGCGCAAGTCAGAAAACTCTCCCAAAAAACACTCAGAGAAAGAGACAGATTGTTTTTCGGACAGGTTTAACATGATAACGTATCCTATGAAGTGACTAAACTTCTCAAGGATGGCGAAGAAAGCTCTAATTCCCGCCATTTTTTGTTAATTCACCATGAATTAAAAGAATAGACATGTACAGGCCTATTTAAGACACTGAATTCAACTGGCCAGCAGAGGTCGCTGTGTGGACTAGACTGCCTATTCCAATTGTGGGTGTCTCTATAGCTGTCACGTGATACAGCTGAAAGATTTTTTTTTTTTTTGCCACACTGAGCGGAGCTTAGATCGCGCAAGTCAGAAAACTCTCCCAAAAAACACTCAGAGAAAGAGACAGATTGTTTTTCGGACAGGTTTAACACGATTACGTATCCTATGAAGTGACTAAACTTCTCAAGGATGGCGAAGAAAGCTCTAATTCCCGCCATTTTTTGTTAATTCACCATGAATTAAAAGAATAGACATCTACAGGCCTATTTAAAGCACTGAATTCAACTGGCCAGCAGAGGTCGCTGTGTAGCTTTAACTGCCTATTCCAATTGTGGGTGTCTCTATAGCTGTCACGTGATACAACTGAAAAGTTTAATTTTTTCTTAATTGATTTATTTATTTATATGATATTGTATTTCACAGGGTCAGGGGGCCCTAGGGTCCCGCTCCAAGCCCGCCTGAGCCCGGCATCGCTCCGCTCGCCTTCGGCTCGCTCAGGGTGTTCTTGGCTTCAGAGATCCAACTATGTTTCTCAAACATGGTGGCTAAAATTTTCAGTCTGAGGGCCTATTTAAAACACTGAATTCAAATGGCCAACAGAGGTCGCTCTATGGCCTAGACTGCCTATTCCAATTGTGGGTGTCTCTGTAGCAGTCACGTGATACAGCTGAAAGATTTTTTTTTTTTTTTTTCGCCACACTGAGCGGAGCTAATATCGCGCAAGTCAGAAAACTCTCCCAAAAAACACTCAGAGAAAGAGACAGATTGTTTTTCGGACAGGTTTAACATGATAACATATCCTATGAAGTGACTAAACTTCTCAAGGATGGCGAAGAAAGCTCTAATTCCCGCTATTTTTTGTTAATTCACCATGAATTAAAAGAATAGACATGTACAGGCCTATTTAAGACACTGAATTCAACTGGCCAGCAGAGGTCGCTGTGTGGATTAGACTGCCTATTCCAATTGTGGGTGCCTCTATAGCTGTCACGTGGTACAGCTGACAGGATTTTTTTTTTTTTTTTTTTGCCACACTGGGCGAAGCTTAGATCGCGCAAGTCAGAAAACTCTCCCAAAAAACACTCAGAGAAAGAGACAGATTGTTTTTCGGACAGGTTTAACATGATAACGTATCCTATGAAGTGACTAAACCTCTCAAGGATGGCGAAGAAAGCTCTAATTCCCGCCATTTTTTGTTAATTCACCATGAATTAAAAGAATAGACAGGTACAGGCCTATTTAAAACACTGAATTCAACTGGCCAGCAGAGGTCGCTGTGTGGATTAGACTGCCTATTCCAATTGTAGGTGTCTCTATAGCTGTCACGTGATACAGCTGAAAGATTTTTTTTTTTTTTGCCACACTGAGCGGAGCTTAGGTCGTGCAAGTCAGAAAACTCTCCCAAAAAACACTCAGAGAAAGAGACAGATTGTTTTTCGGACAGGTTTAACACGATTACGTATCCTATGAAGTGACTAAACTTCTCAAGGATGGCGAAGAAAGCTCTAATTCCCGCCATTTTTTGTTAATTCACCATGAATTAAAAGAATAGACATGTACAGGCCTATTTAAGACACTGAATTCAACTGGCCAGCAGAGGTCGCTGTGTGGATTAGACTGCCTATTCCAATTGTGGGTGCCTCTATAGCTGTCACGTGGTACAGCTGACAGGATTTTTTTTTTTTTTTTGCCACACTGGGCGAAGCTTAGATCGCGCAAGTCAGAAAACTCTCCCAAAAAACACTCAGAGAAAGAGACAGATTGTTTTTCGGACAGGTTTAACATGATAACGTATCCTATGAAGTGACTAAACCTCTCAAGGATGGCGAAGAAAGCTCTAATTCCCGCCATTTTTTGTTAACTCACCATGAATTAAAAGAATAGACATGTACAGGCCTATTTAAAACACTGAATTCAACTGGCCAGCAGAGGTCGCTGTGTGGATTAGACTGCCTATTCCAATTGTGGGTTTCTCTATAGCTGTCACGTGATACAGCTGAAAGATTTTTTTTTTTTTTGCCACACTGAGCGGAGCTTAGATCGCGCAAGTCAGAAAACTCTCCCAAAAAACACTCAGAGAAAGAGACAGATTGTTTTTCGGACAGGTTTAACACGATTACGTATCCTATGAAGTTACTAAACTTCTCAAGGATGGCGAAGAAAGCTCTAATTCCCGCCATTTTTTGTTAATTCACCATGAATTAAAAGAATAGACATGTACAGGCCTATTTAAGACACTGAATTCAACTGGCCAGCAGAGGTCGCTGTGTGGATTAGACTGCCTATTCCAATTGTGGGTGCCTCTATAGCTGTCACGTGGTACAGCTGACAGGATTTTTTTTTTTTTTTTGCCACACTGGGCGAAGCTTAGATCGCGCAAGTCAGAAAACTCTCCCAAAAAACACTCAGAGAAAGAGACAGATTGTTTTTCGGACAGGTTTAACATGATAACGTATCCTATGAAGTGACTAAACTTCTCAAGGATGGCGAAGAAAGCTCTAATTCCCGCCATTTTTTGTTAATTCACCATAAATTAAAAGAATAGACATGTACAGGCCTATTTAAGACACTGAATTCAACTGGCGAGCAGAGGTCGCTGTGTGGATTAGACTGCCTATTCCAATTGTGGGTGCCTCTATAGCTGTCACGTGGTACAGCTGACAGGATTTTTTTTTTTTTTTTGCCACACTGGGCGAAGCTTAGATCGCGCAAGTCAGAAAACTCTCCCAAAAAACACTCAGAGAAAGAGACAGATTGTTTTTCGGACAGGTTTAACATGATAACGTATCCTATGAAGTGACTAAACCTCTCAAGGATGGCGAAGAAAGCTCTAATTCCCGCCATTTTTTGTTAACTCACCATGAATTAAAAGAATAGACATGTACAGGCCTATTTAAAACACTGAATTCAACTGGCCAGCAGAGGTCGCTGTGTGGATTAGGCTGCCTATTCCAATTGTGGGTGTCTCTATAGCTGTCACGTGATACAGCTGAAAGATTTTTTTTTTTTTTTGCCACACTGAGCGGAGCTTAGATCGCGCAAGTCAGAAAACTCTCCCAAAAAACACTCAGAGAAAGAGACAGATTGTTTTTCGGACAGGTTTAACACGATTACGTATCCTATGAAGTTACTAAACTTCTCAAGGATGGCGAAGAAAGCTCTAATTCCCGCCATTTTTTGTTAATTCACCATGAATTAAAAGAATAGACATGTACAGGCCTATTTAAGACACTGAATTCAACTGGCCAGCAGAGGTCGCTGTGTGGATTAGACTGCCTATTCCAATTGTGGGTGCCTCTATAGCTGTCACGTGGTACAGCTGACAGGATTTTTTTTTTTTTTTTGCCACACTGGGCGAAGCTTAGATCGCGCAAGTCAGAAAACTCTCCCAAAAAACACTCAGAGAAAGAGACAGATTGTTTTTCGGACAGGTTTAACATGATAACGTATCCTATGAAGTGACTAAACTTCTCAAGGATGGCGAAGAAAGCTCTAATTCCCGCCATTTTTTGTTAATTCACCATAAATTAAAAGAATAGACATGTACAGGCCTATTTAAGACACTGAATTCAATTGGCGAGCAGAGGTCGCTGTGTGGATTAGACTGCCTATTCCAATTGTGGGTGCCTCTATAGCTGTCACGTGGTACAGCTGACAGGATTTTTTTTTTTTTTTTGCCACACTGGGCGAAGCTTAGATCGCGCAAGTCAGAAAACTCTCCCAAAAAACACTCAGAGAAAGAGACAGATTGTTTTTCGGACAGGTTTAACATGATAACGTATCCTATGAAGTGACTAAACTTCTCAAGGATGGCGAAGAAAGCTCTAATTCCCGCCATTTTTTGTTAATTCACCATGAATTAAAAGAATAGACATGTACAGGCCTATTTAAGACACTGAATTCAACTGGCCAGCAGAGGTCGCTGTGTGGACTAGACTGCCTATTCCAATTGTGGGTGTCTCTATAGCTGTCACGTGATACAGCTGAAAGATTTTTTTTTTTTTTGCCACACTGAGCGGAGCTAATATCGCGCAAGTCAGAAAACTCTCCCAAAAAACACTCAGAGAAAGAGACAGATTGTTTTTCGGACAGGTTTAACATGATAACATATCCTATGAAGTTACTAAACTTCTCAAGGATGGCGAAGAAAGCTCTAATTCCCGCCATTTTTTGTTAATTCACCATGAATTAAAAGAATAGACATGTACAGGCCTATTTAAGACACTGAATTCAACTGGCCAGCAGAGGTCGCTGTGTGGATTAGACTGCCTATTCCAATTGTGGGCGCCTCTATAGCTGTCACGTGGAACAGCTGACAGGATTTTTTATTTTTTTTTGCCACACTGGGCGAAGCTTAGATCGCGCAAGTCAGAAAACTCTCCCAAAAAACACTCAGAGAAAGAGACAGATTGTTTTTCGGACAGGTTTAACATGATAACGTATCCTATGAAGTGACTAAACTTCTCAAGGATGGCGAAGAAAGCTCTAATTCCCGCCATTTTTTGTTAATTCACCATGAATTAAAAGAATAGACATGTACAGGCCTATTTAAGACACTGAATTCAACTGGCAAGCAGAGGTCGCTGTGTGGATTAGACTGCCTATTCCAATTGTGGGTGCCTCTATAGCTGTCACGTGGTACAGCTGACAGGATTTTTTTTTTTTTTTTGCCACACTGGGCGAAGCTTAGATCGCGCAAGTCAGAAAACTCTCCCAAAAAACACTCAGAGAAAGAGACAGATTGTTTTTCGGACAGGTTTAACATGATAACGTATCCTATGAAGTGACTAAACTTCTCAAGGATGGCGAAGAAAGCTCTAATTCCCGCCATTTTTTGTTAATTCACCATGAATTAAAAGAATAGACATGTACAGGCCTATTTAAGACACTGAATTCAACTGGCCAGCAGAGGTCGCTGTGTGGACTAGACTGCCTATTCCAATTGTGGGTGTCTCTATAGCTGTCACGTGATACAGCTGAAAGATTTTTTTTTTTTTTGCCACACTGAGCGGAGCTTAGATCGCGCAAGTCAGAAAACTCTCCCAAAAAACACTCAGAGAAAGAGACAGATTGTTTTTCGGACAGGTTTAACACGATTACGTATCCTATGAAGTGACTAAACTTCTCAAGGATGGCGAAGAAAGCTCTAATTCCCGCCATTTTTTGTTAATTCACCATGAATTAAAAGAATAGACATGTACAGGCCTATTTAAAGCACTGAATTCAACTGGCCAGCAGAGGTCGCTGTGTAGCTTTAACTGCCTATTCCAATTGTGGGTGTCTCTATAGCTGTCACGTGATACAACTGAAAAGTTTAATTTTTTCTTAATTGATTTATTTATTTATATGATATTGTATTTCACAGGGTCAGGGGGCCCTAGGGTCCCGCTCCAAGCCCGCCTGAGCCCGGCATCGCTCCGCTCGCCTTCGGCTCGCTCAGGGTGTTCTTGGCTTCAGAGATCCAACTATGTTTCTCAAACATGGTGGCTAAAATTTTCAGTCTGAGGGCCTATTTAAAACACTGAATTCAAATGGCCAACAGAGGTCGCTCTATGGCCTAGACTGCCTATTCCAATTGTGGGTGTCTCTGTAGCAGTCACGTGATACAGCTGAAAGATTTTTTTTTTTTTTTTTTTGCCACACTGAGCGGAGCTTATATCGCGCAAGTCAGAAAACTCTCCCAAAAAACACTCAGAGAAAGAGACAGATTGTTTTTCGGACAGGTTTAACATGATAACATATCCTATGAAGTTACTAAACTTCTCAAGGATGGCGAAGAAAGCTCTAATTCCCGCCATTTTTTGTTAATTCACCATGAATTAAAAGAATAGACATGTACAGGCCTATTTAAGACACTGAATTCAACTGGCCAGCAGAGGTCGCTGTGTGGATTAGACTGCCTATTCCAATTGTGGGTGTCTCTATAGCTGTCACGTGGTACAGCTGACAGGATTTTTTTTTTTTTTTTTTTTGCCACACTGGGCGAAGCTTAGATCGCGCAAGTCAGAAAACTCTCCCAAAAAACACTCAGAGAAAGAGACAGATTGTTTTTCGGACAGGTTTAACACGATTACGTATCCTATGAAGTTACTAAACTTCTCAAGGATGGCGAAGAAAGCTCTAATTCCCGCCATTTTTTGTTAATTCACCATGAATTAAAAGAATAGACATGTACAGGCCTATTTAAGACACTGAATTCAACTGGCCAGCAGAGGTCGCTGTGTGGATTAGACTGCCTATTCCAATTGTGGGTGCCTCTATAGCTGTCACGTGGTACAGCTGACAGGATTTTTTATTTTTTTTTGCCACACTGGGCGAAGCTTAGATCGCGCAAGTCAGAAAACTCTCCCAAAAAACACTCAGAGAAAGAGACAGATTGTTTTTCGGACAGGTTTAACACGATTACGTATCCTATGAAGTGACTAAACTTCTCAAGGATGGCGAAGAAAGCTCTAATTCCCGCCATTTTTTGTTAATTCACCATGAATTAAAAGAATAGACATGTACAGGCCTATTTAAAACACTGAATTCAACTGGCCAGCAGAGGTCGCTGTGTAGCTTTAACTGCCTATTCCAATTGTGGGTGTCTCTATAGCTGTCACGTGATACAACTGAAAAGTTTAATATTTTTTTAATTGATTTATTTATTTATATGATATTGTATTTCACAGGGTCAGGGGGCCCTAGGGTCCCGCTCCGAGCCCGCCTGAGCCCGGCATCGCTCCGCTCGCCTTCGGCTCGCTCAGGGTGTTCTTGGCTTCAGAGATCCAACTATGTTTCTCAAACATGGTGGCTAAAATTTTCAGTCTGAGGGCCTATTTAAAACACTGAATTCAAATGGCCAACAGAGGTCGCTCTATGGCCTAGACTGCCTATTCCAATTGTGGGTGTCTCTGTAGCAGTCACGTGATACAGCTGAAAGATTTTTTTTTTTTTTTTTGCCACACTGAGCGGAGCTTATATCGCGCAAGTCAGAAAACTCTCCCAAAAAACACTCAGAGAAAGAGACAGATTGTTTTTCGGACAGGTTTAACATGATAACATATCCTATGAAGTTACTAAACTTCTCAAGGATGGCGAAGAAAGCTCTAATTCCCGCCATTTTTTGTTAATTCACCATGAATTAAAAGAATAGACATGTACAGGCCTATTTAAGACACTGAATTCAACTGGCCAGCAGAGGTCGCTGTGTGGATTAGACTGCCTATTCCAATTGTGGGTGTCTCTATAGCTGTCACGTGATACAGCTGAAAGATTTTTTATTTTTTTGCCACACTGAGCGGAGCTTAGATCGCGCAAGTCAGAAAACTCTCCCAAAAAACACTCAGAGAAAGAGACAGATTGTTTTTCGGACAGGTTTAACACGATTACGTATCCTATGAAGTGACTAAACTTCTCAAGGATGGCGAAGAAAGCTCTAATTCCCGCCATTTTTTGTTAATTCACCATGAATTAAAAGAATAGACATGTACAGGCCTATTTAAGACACTGAATTCAACTGGCCAGCAGAGGTCGCTGTGTAGCTTTAACTGCCTATTCCAATTGTGGGTGTCTCTATAGCTGTCACGTGATACAACTGAAAAGTTTAATTTTTTTTTAATTGATTTATTTATTTATATGATATTGTATTTCACAGGGTCAGGGGGCCCTAGGGTCCCGCTCCAAGCCCGCCTGAGCCCGGCATCGCTCCGCTCGCCTTCGGCTCGCTCAGGGTGTTCTTGGCTTCAGAGATCCAACTATGTTTCTCAAACATGGTGGCTAAAAATTTCAGTCTGAGGGCCTATTTAAAACACTGAATTCAAATGGCCAACAGAGGTCGCTCCATGGCCTAGACTGCCTATTCCAATTGTGGGTGTCTCTGTAGCAGTCACGTGATACAGCTGAAAGATTTTTTTTTTTTTTTTTTTTTGCCACACTGAGCGGAGCTAATATCGCGCAAGTCAGAAAACTCTCCCAAAAAACACTCAGAGAAAGAGACAGATTGTTTTTCGGACAGGTTTAACATGATAACATATCCTATGAAGTTACTAAACTTCTCAAGGATGGCGAAGAAAGCTCTAATTCCCGCCATTTTTTGTTAATTCACCATGAATTAAAAGAATAGACATG